>NC_142171.1:6663732-6820969 GCF_029865625.1 Vigna umbellata
TCCAAGGTAAATAACTATATTCTGCTTAAAAAATTTACAAGAATTATTATATCAGATCGAAAATAATTAACAAGATACATTAGTGTTCCTAGAACACTAATTCTTGTGAGCTTTTTAATTCAATATCATGAATTCTTTATATTTAGTTGTTCTCTTTGGTTTAATGGTGTTTTTAAATTCTTGAAAAATCACTTTTCTTTTAATCAAACATCATTATATGAAAGACCTTTCGATCTAGCCAAATGTGTGAATTGTGTACATTAGATAATGGACAAAAATTAATGAAATTGTTTTATAACATGTTGATTGTGAATTTGATAAACACTTGTGTGTAGAATGAAACACTAATTTTTATGAAGTTTTTAATTCAATAGTTTGATTATGATCACATCCACAACCATGAAAAAAAAAGAATCATGTACTCTTATGAAAATGGAGCAAAATCAATTGGACGGGTCTCATGAGTTTTCATCAAAAGCTCATTATTTTGTTCACCTACAAAAAGAAATGAAATAAATTCAAAATATTTCTAATATATCTTTTAATGATATTGTTGTCACAATAGTAAATTAGTTGCTAACATGATTTATGTCTTTCTTTAATGGTATGAAATAGATCTATTTCATCTAAATGTATTCAGCATATGATATCTAAGATAATGTCAATACCAAATTTCGTCCGGATCGTTTTTGGCTTTACTATAGTCTATTATATTATTACTCATTTTTATTTCTTATTTTTATCTTTTATTTTCGTTTTTATCTTTTATTTATTTATTTATTTATTGTTATTTATTTATTTCTTTTCTCATTTTTTTTTTATTATTATTTATTGTTATTATTATTTTTGTATTATTCTAGTTTTATTTACATATATTATCTTATTTTTCTTCATATATATGCAAATATATTTTTCTTACACTTTTATTATTTTTATTTTATTTTATTTTCATCTTCAATTTTACCTATTTAAAGTTTATTTTGCTTAATATAATTAATACGGTTTTTTTTTTTTAAAAAAAAAAATTTTTAAATAAAAAATATATATATATATAATAAAAAAAAAATAATAAAAGAAGAAAATTATGAGAAAGGAGAGAATGTTTTCGGATTGGGGGACAGAAAAAAAGTACGTATGTTGGAGAGTGAGGGGCAGAAAACCGTTTCTGCAGGTAAGGACGCGGGGGATGGCAGGGCATACGGAATTGGGTACGGTTGGATTTGGGGTATACAAATCGCACAAAAGGCACAGGGAGAGGAGGAGGAAGCAAGGGGAGGAGGATTTCAGACAGCTTCTGGGGTTTTCATCTCCGATCATCATCCAGCCGTAGGGGATCCACCATTTGACAAAGGCCAGCGGATACACGTAGCTAGCAGCAGCCAGTAGAGCTCCGAGAGGTAAGCACCTTGCTCACTTCACTTGTGTGGTCATATACGCTTACTGCATTATACTGCCTTTTATGCTTATTTCGTTTTGCTTGAGTATGTCTGTGGTGAGTCTTCCACATTCTCCTTCCTAGATTCTTATTGCACACTTTCATCCCTTCCCTCTTCGTTTTCACCTCCAACTCTGGATCTCCAGGACCTGGACTTCAAACTCCATTCTCAGTCACCCAATCTTCATCCATCATCCACCCTCACTGAAGAGAGGGACCGCTCTCTCCATTCCCATATCTTCACCCCTTTCATCTTCATCCCTTTCGAACACCCCAACAAACATAACCCATCATCCATTACACCTATCACCGCTCAAAAAAACACCGTTGATGCCGCCATTCATTCGTCAGATACTCCCTTCACCATCCAAATTCACCCATGGCCATATCTTGACACTCACGGCTACCACCAACACCCTTCCAGTCACCTTCTCCTTCCACTCCCATTTTTCATAGACCGGGGACTAAGCCTTCAAGCCTCCCTTCATTTCCAATCATCACCACCAGCAAAGGATTTGAACCCCTGAAGCTCGAAAGAACATTCAATAATCATCTCTCAACAAAATTGATCTCTTTCTATCCTCATGACCATCATTTTCACTCGCCCATTGAATCGTCTCCCTCAATATCCATTCATCTTTCATTTTGTCCTCCATCTGGTTCAATACCTGAAAAACAGAGAAGAACTCACTCGGTTTCTAACCTCAACCATGTTTCCCATCACTTAAACTCATCTCAGCACCCAAAACAGAAAATAGATATCAGAGGGGTATGGGAATAATCGTCGGCTGCAAGTTCTAATCTCAAACGGAGGAGGAGAGATTTCGCCTCGACCGGCGACGGCTCCGGTGGCTCGCAGCTGCCAGTCGGATGGAGGTTGGGCGTGCAGCGGGGGCTGGAAGCAGTAACGCCGTGGCCGCCGTTTGGTTTCGAGAACACTTGCTGTCGCCGGCGGTGTCAGGACTGGTGGAAGTCGTCGGAGCTGCGGTCAGTTCTGACTAAGGCGTGAGCACACCGACAGCGAGTGGAGAGCGACCTTGGATCTCTGGAGCTGAGTATGAGTGTTGGGAATGAAAGGGGAAAGCTGAACCCCTAGGGGATTCTAGGTCAGAAAGGCCACCCTGGGCCGGTGCTAGGCCAAGCCCAAAGGTGAACGCTCGTTTTTCAACTCTTAACGAACGCTAGTTACTCCCTCTTTTCTCACGTTCGTTTTTCAACTCTTTCCGAACGCTCGTTATTCCAACTTTTCGAACGCTCGTCTTTTAGCCTTTTCCGAACGCTCGTTTTTCAACTCTTTACGAACGCTCGTTACTCCCTCTTTTCTCACGTTCGTTTTTCAACTCTTTACGAACGCTCGTTACTCCCTCTTTTCTCACGTTCGTTTTTCAACTCTTTCCGAACGCTCGTTATTCCCGCTTTTCGAACGCTCGTCTTTTAGAATTTCCGAACGCTCGTTTTTCAACTCTTTACGAACGCTCGTTACTCCCTCTTTTCCGAACGCTCGTTTTTCAACTCTTTACGAACGCTCGTTACTCCCTCTTTTCTCACGTTCGTTTTTCAACCCTTTTCGAACGCTCGTTACTCCCTCTTTTCGAACGCTCGTTTTTCAACACATTCCGAACGCTCGTCATTCGGCCCCCTTTCCCAGCGTCCGTTTGCCAACTCCCCAACGAACGCTCGTCCCCAACGAGCGCTCGTCATTCAGCCCCTTTCCCAGCGTCCCAATGAACGCTCGTCCCAACGATCGCTCGTCCCAACGAACGCTCGTCCACAACGAGCGCTCGTCACTCAGCCCCTTTCCCAGCGTCCGTTCGTCAAATTCCCCAACGAACGCCCGTCGAAATGAACGCTCGTCCCAACGAACGCTCGTCCCCAACGAGCGTTCGTCACTCAACCTCCTGTCCCAAACAACGCTCGTCATCTACCCTCCTGTACTCAACGTACGTTCGTCATATCACCCACGAACGCTCGTCATCCAGGCTACTTTTCTCAACGTACGTTCGTCAATCCCCCCAACACTCGTTCCTCCTCATTCTCAACGAACGTTCGTTAATCCACCCAACGAACGCTCGTTCTTTCTCCCCACTTTCAACGAACGTTCATTAATTCCCCCCAACGCTCGTTCCTCCTCCTCATTCTCAACGAACGTTCGTTAATCCCCGAAACGAACGCTCGTTATTTCACTTCATTCCCAACGTCCGTTCATATTTTCCCCAACGCTCGTTATTTCACTTCATTCCCAACATCCGTTCATAATTCCCCCAACGCTCGTTATTTCTCCTCGTTCTCAACGTCCGTTTATGATCCACCCAACGCTCGTTATTTTTATTTGTTTGTTCTTCTTATTTCATTTTATTCTATTTCATTTATTTTGTCTATCTTATTTCATTTGTTTTATTTATTTCTTTTATTTTTATTTTATTTATTATTTTATTTTCTTCTATCTACTCATTCTACATATTTACTTATCCTAAAATATATATTTAATGATGCAATATTTACAATTTAAATAAAGGAATTTATCAAAAATGTTTTAAGGGTTTAGGCACATGTGTGATCGCACGCATCGTCCTTGTGCTGAAAACCTTTTCTCTTTCTTAATTGAAATTACAAAAAAATGTTTTAAGGGTTTAGGCACATGTGTGATCGCACGCATCGTCCTTGTGCTGAAAACCTTTTCTCTTTCTTAATTGAAATTACAAAAAATGTTTTAAGGGTTTAGGCACATGTGTGATCGCACGCATCGTCCTTGTGCTGAAAACCTTTTCTCTTTCTTAATTGAAATTACAAAAAAATGTTTTAAGGGTTTAGGCACATGTGTGATCGCACGCATCGTCCTTGTGCTAAAAACCTTTTCGCTTTCTTAATTAAAATTACAAAAAATATGTTTTAAAGGTTTAGGCACATGTGTGATCGCACGCATCGTCCTTGTGCTAAAAACCTTTTCTTTTCCTTAATTAAAATTACAAAAAAATATGTTTTAAAGGTTTAGGCACATGTGTGATCGCACGCATCGTCCTTGTGCTAAAAACCTTTTCTTTTCCTTAAGTAAAATTAACCAAAAAATATGTTTTAAAGGTTTATGCACATGTGTGATCGCACGCATCGTCCTTGTGCTAACAACCTTTTCTCTTTCTTAAACAAAATACAAAAAAAGGTATAAAATCTTCAAAAAACCCGAAAACATCAACAATTTTAAACAACAAATAGTCTTGCTACCCAGAACTACGTGATCCTTGATTCTCCATCAAAAGTGGAGATACGTAGGAGCAAGGCTAGTCCTTGTCAGGCTCACTTTCCCAAAAATCCAAATTTATCCATAATCATTTTCCAAACAAAATTTTCTAAACAATTTTCAAACAAATTTTCAAGCAGTTTTCTAAAAGAACTACGTAACCCTGATTTCTCATTTGAATGAGAATACGTAGGAGCAAGGTCAATCCTTGTCGGGCTCAAAAAATTAAAAAATATGTTTTGTTTATTTAGAATTTTATTTTAGGGGATAGTTAAACATTTTGAAAACCACATCATATTCGTGCATTTAGTTAAAGGTACTGCCTTAGGGCAGGCGTTGTAGGGTGCTAATACCTTCCCTACACGTAACCGACTCCCGAACCCAGAATCTGGTTTTCGTGGACCGTGCTTTATCGTTTTATGGTTTTTCCGTAGTTTTCCAGAATAAACTATGGTGGCGACTCCAAATCTCTTTTTCAAAACCCGCGTTTTTCTTTTTGGATCGTCGTCCCGTCGCGATTCCGGTTGCGACAGATGGCGACTCCGCTGGGGACCCTCGAGAGTCAAGCCATTTAATTAGATGCGCGAATTTGACATGATTTTTTCTTTGTGTTTTCTTCCCCTGTTTTTTTTTTAATTTGTGTTTGATAGTTGGAATAACCGCATGTGAATTGTTGCATATGGAACCCTAGGGTAGAAAACATGTTTATATCTGCCTGGGAATTTTTCTGGTTGTTTTGCAGGTGAGGGTTTGGGTATGCATTGCATTCTCCCTTCACACACACACTTTGTGCATATCATGAGTGGGGCCCTATACCCGGGTCTGAGCGCAACTTAGAATTAGAGGAGTTGTGTAGCGGTGTCATTCTGGGATGTACTTCCTGTCTGGCTATCGTGAGAACTCCAGCTAGAGTTTGTTTTCTTCACTTGTGTCTCCTCATCTAGTTGATTACTCGACTGTTGTGGAGATGCCATGAAGGGGGCCATAGCTCTAGTGACCATTGACCTCTAGGTTCAGGAGACCATCCTTGTGAAATTGCATATACTTGACCTCGAATCCAAGCCATTGAACCTTTATTAGGACACAAAGGGAGAAACGTGTATTCTTGTAATCCTCACGCTGTTCATTCTCTTTTGAAAATTATGCCATGCATGCATTTGATTCATCGTGTTGTTTTATTATCATGCATCATATTCATGCATCATTTAGTAACATGTTGGTTTTAGGGGAAATCACAGGTATACACTTGACTTCACACGAGATGGATGTTGACACCAGATCTGATGCTACACTGCGTACCAACTCCGCCATTTTAAGAAAGAAGTCTAGCCTAAGGACACATGTTGGAAATTTGACCGGGTTGATAAATTTAGGCCGAAGACTCAAGACCATACAGAGAGAAGCCTTCGTGAAGAAATATGGGAATTTGTTGAGTTTAATGGAGGTGAAAGTACAGTTGCCCGCTATTACAGCTCTAGCTCAGTATTATGATCCTCCCCTGAGATGTTTCACCTTCCAGGACTTCCAGCTGGCGCCAACCGTAGAAGAATTTGAGCATATTATGGGTTTGCCATTAGAGGGTACCAAGCCATATCAGCACTTAGAGCATCATGCCTCTGTTTCTACCCTTGCTGCTATAATGAAATTACAGCCCAATGAATTGGAGAACCGATTGATAACGAGACATCAAATGCGGGGGCTGACACAAGGATACCTTGAACAATATTTGCACGACCTGGGCGATAGGGAAGAATGGGAGACCTTCATGGATGTACTAGCCCTCACTGTGTTTGGCATTGTCCTATTTCCCAAGCTGGAAGACTTTGTAGATTACACTGCTATTGATGTCTTCGTGGCAAAAAAGACGAGATCAGAAAACCCCGTAACAGCAGTCCTCGCAGATGTGTATGGGACTATGAGTTTTTGCCATGAGAGAAAAGGGAAGAGGATTCTTTGTTGTTTGCCGGCGTTATATGCGTGGATGACGGCACGAGTATTTAAGGGGGTAATCGATGTTAGAAGTTCACCTGAGAATCTGTCGCATCAAGGAGGTAATGGGTGGGCTCTTTTCTTTGCTGGTTTGAGAGAAGGAAACGTAAAATGGCGCCTTCCTTGGCTTGAGACTAAACCATCTATCCAACATTGCGGCAACTTCCCTAACATACCTCTCATAGGCGCTAGGTATTGTATTAACTACAACCCTGTTTTGGTCCAAAGACAGTTCGGATATCCTATGAAGGGAGCGCCTTCACCAGATTATCTCACAGCCTTCTTCATCTACTATGAGGACGGACATTGTACTGAAATGTTGAGGAGAGTCAGAAGTGCCTGGGAAAATGTGGTGCGAGCAGAGAAGGACCTGAGGAGTGGAGTGATGGATAGCAGGGTTAGTTATCATACCTGGATTCTGGAGAGGGTAAGAGAAGTCAAGTTGCCTTTTAAGCCCATCAATGATCAATCGGCAAGTGAAGAAACATCCCAAGCCCCAGAAAGCGAAGAGGTGAAACAGCTGAAGGCTGAGGTGGAAAAATTGAGGGTGAGGAATGCTAGGTTGGAAAATGAATTACAGAAGGCTCGCAATGATTTTGTGGACATGAGGAATGATAACGAAGAAAAGTCACGGGCTTATGAAAACATCGTCAAAAGCCAGAAGGCCGAGAGGGATTATACATTCCGAATAAAACAGGATCTCGCGGCCGCAAGTAAGGAGTTATCCATGAGGGTGAATGAGAAGAATGTGGCTCTAGAAGAGGGCAGACAGTGGAAACAACTCTATGAAGAAGCCAGGAGGGATAAGAGGGAAGCCCTAAAAAGACTAAGGGAAGCGCAAGTCCAAGTACAAGAATCGGGGCATCAAATGAAGGAAATGGCTACGTCATTTGAAGCGGAGTTGAATCAGGAGCGCTGGAAGCTGGCAGAGGCTGAAGGGGAATATCGAGCCATGTTAAAGCAGATGGAGGATTACATTGAGGAGCAGGAGGAGCGATGGAGGTCGATGGAATTTGAAGAAAGGCATCAGGCCTTGATAAAGCGAATGAAAGAGCACATCGCAGAGCAGGAAACGACTGTAAAGCATTGGAAAGAAAGCTTCTCTCAGCTGGCTGCTTTGGCAAATGGGGCAATTGAAGACATTCCCAGAATGGTGTCGGAAGCTGAAGCGAGTACCCACTTTTATAGCCCATCAGTAGAAATAGAGCTTTTTATTAATCACTGTAAACGGCTGATAGACGAGATGAAATCCCTCATCACTCGGGCTAGGAATTGATGTATTTAGAGATCTTTATGATTTGTTTCCTTTAGGAAATGTCATGAACTTGTTTCCTTTTAATGAAAGGTGTGGGATGTTGTTTAGCATCTGCTTGTGTTAATTTCCATCAGTGATGTCATTACAATCTTGTGATTTCCCCCTATTACTAGCATGCATCATCCTTTCTTTTGTTCAGCATGTCTCATTTCCATCTAATTAATTAAAATAATAAAACAGTACGCGTGAGAAAAAACGACGACCAAATTTCCACGACACCCCTACCGGACCCGGGCAAATTCAAAAGCCATGGCAAGCTGGGAGGAGTCACAAGAGTCTCTCAAAACGGATGTTGGCCAGTTGAAGGACCAGATCGGCCAGATCTTGGCGACGCTTGAATCCATGAAGACTGCTGGAGAGTCTTCATCTACGCATGTTGGGGGGAATGCTCACCCTTATCCTCCAATGTTCAACGCTGCGAGCCAATCAGTTCCTTTCCCACTGTATGGTTTACCTCCGGGTTACGCTCCTCCTGTAGGAGAGTACTCAGAAGCTGAGCACGCTTCATTCTCGTTTCCCGCGACTGTCAATGAACCACCAATCGGCACTCAGGGACCTGTCTTAGTGTCGGCTCCCATGGTGGGCACGGGAATGAATGAGACCAACACCACTGATGGAATTCGGGTGACCCCAGTACCGCCTGTGGTTGCTAGGGAGGATTTTTCAGCCGAAGCTGCACCACACGCCACGGTGGTTGGGGGATTCGGTAGCCTCGTTGGAGCTACGGGTAGGTTGGAAAGTCTGGAGGCGAGGTTGAGAGCTGTTGAGGGGGTTGAGAGCTACGGGTTTGGAGATGCGGCCCGATTGAGTTTGGTTCCGGGCTTGAAAATCCCGCCTAAGTTCAAGGCGCCGGAATTTGAAAAATATAGGGGTAACACTTGCCCTAAAAGCCATGTGACCATGTACTGCAGAAAGATGGCTGCGTATGCTCATGATGAGCAGCTACTCATCCACGTTTTTCAGGAAAGTTTGGCTGGGGTGGCATTGAACTGGTACACCCACTTGGAGCCACACCGAATTCGTTGTTGGGCGGATCTAGCTGACGCCTTCGTGAAACAATATGTATACAATACTCATGTTGCTCCGGACCGTCTGCAGCTGCAGAATATGACAAAAAAGGACAATGAAACTTTCAAAGAGTACGCCCAGCGATGGAGAGAGTTGGCTGCGCAAGTTGAGCCGCCGTTGTTTGATAAGGAGATGGTGTCGATGTTCGTAAACACACTCCAGCCGCCATTTTATGAGCATATGGTGGGGAATGTATCTGTCAATTTTGCTGACACCATCATCATTGGTGAGAGGATAGAAATTGGATTGAAAAATGGGAAGATAGCCTATGGCCCACCTGCAGCTACAAACTACAAAAAGCCCAGTTTCAATCAGGGGAAGAAAAAAGAGGGGGAGGTACATGCTGCGTCGGTAATGCCTGTATGGAGAGGACGAGCTCCCAATCCTAATTATCGACCATACTTAAACCCACCTCCTTACGCTGCTAACACCACGTTTGCTCACCAAGCTAGGCCTCAACAACAACAAGCGTATTATCCACCGCAGCGTATCCCAACCGAAGCTCCAAGACCGGCCGCAAACATGGGCCCAAATCTGAATGTGGGTCACAACAACAACCCAAGGGGAAATCAATTTGTTAGGTTCACCCCAATCCCTATGACCTACACTGAATTGTTACCTAACCTAGTCAAAAAGGGTCTGGTCGCCATTTGTCCGATGAAGCCTGTACAGCCGCCGTATCCTAGGGGTTATGACGCGAATGCCAGGTGTAGTTATCATGCAGGAGGCGTTGGCCACTCGACCGAAGGATGTATGGCTCTCAAATACAAAGTTCAGGCTCTGATAGATTCGGGTTGGTTAAAGTTTCAAGAGGACCAGCCCAACGTCAATACTAATCCATTGTCCGGGCACGAGAGTTCCTCGACGAACGCCGTCGAGGTTGGAAACCATGATCTGATAAGAAATGTGGGCGAAATCCGAAGTTCTAGGAGGTTTATCTTTGAAGCTTTGTTGAAGAAGGGCCTAGTGAAGGGCGATTATGATCTGGGTATAGCGTGCGCACTCCATCCGGAGGCCGAGCACTCTATTGAGGAATGTATGGAATTCGAGATTTTTCTACAAGACTTAATTGATAGAAATCTGATGCAAGTGTGCCGCAAGGTCAGAGAGGAGGAAGTATTTGCACAAATTGGTGGAGAATCTGATGTGACTCTACCCGAACCTTTGGTGATCCATTTTACTAGGACCACCCCTGCACTGGTAACTGAAGGAAATCCGTCTGTGGTCATCCGAGTGCCAACTCCTTTCCCTTATAAGAACGAGAAAGCCGTCCCATGGAGATATGGGGCAACTGCATTAGACGAGGGAGAATATGCAAATCCGACTGTGGAAAACATATCAGGCATTGGTGGAATGACCAGAAGTGGTCGAATCTTTACACCACCAGAATTGGCGAGAGAAAGAACCAATGATAGGGAAGCATCAATGGCTGCAAAAGCAAAGGAGTTCTTGAGGGGGAAGAACGTGGAGGCCAAGGAGACCCCCAACACAGAGGAGAAGAGGGAAATATCTGAAGAAGAAGTTGGTGAATTCCTAAAGTTCATACAACAGAGTGAGTACAAAGTGGTGGAACAGTTGAATCGCATGCCTGCCCGGATCTCCTTGCTAGAATTACTCATGCACTCTGCCTCGCACCGAAAGTTGTTGATGAAGATACTCAGTGAGGCTCATGTAGAACAAGGTATTTCTCTGAACAAGTTCGAGGGCATTGTTGGCAACAT
Organism: Vigna umbellata; assembly: GCF_029865625.1. Lineage (NCBI taxonomy): Eukaryota > Viridiplantae > Streptophyta > Magnoliopsida > Fabales > Fabaceae > Vigna > Vigna umbellata. Next base: position 6,674,496 of record NC_142171.1, read on the forward strand.
CGTTGCTAATAATTACCTCACCTTCACTGATGAGGAGATACCCACTGAGGGGAGAGGGCATAACAAGGCTCTTCATGTCTCTGTGAAATGTTTAGATCACGTTATAGCGCGTGTCTTGGTAGACAATGGCTCCTCTCTGAACGTCATGCCAAAATCGACATTGGAGAAGCTCCCCTGTGATGGAATGCATATGAAGCCGAGCTCTATGATTGTGAGGGCATTTGACGGCAGTAAAAGGGTAGTGATGGGAGAAATTGAATTGCCCGTCCAAGTCGGTCCTTGTGTCTTTCAAGTGACCTTTCAAGTTATGGATATCCTCCCGGCTTATAGCTGTTTGTTGGGTCGCCCGTGGATCCATTCTGCAGGAGTTGTGCCTTCCACACTACACCAAAAGTTGAAGTATGTTATGGGAGACAAGCTGGTGATAGTGGCAGGAGAGGAGGATTTCCTGGTGAGCGGACCATCATCCTCCCGTTATATTGAAGTAGCCGAGGAAGCTCTCGAGGCAACTTTCCAATCTCTGGAGATCGTGGGAAACACCTACGTGGAGCCATTCGCGGTCAGCCCACATCTGTCGCGTGCTTCTATCATGATGGCCAAAGTCATGTTAAAAGAAGGTTATATGCGTGGGAAAGGTTTGGGTAGGTATGGACAGGGGCGAGCATTCCCTCTGGAGGTCGTCGAGAACAAGAATAGGTATGGCCTGGGATACAAGCCCACCAAGGAGGATAGGAGAAGGCTGATAGAAGAAAGGAGGGAGCGCAGTCTGGCTCGGATGGAAAGACGGGAGCCCAAAGTGGGAAGAATTCGTATCTGTGACCTCAAGGAGAGCTTTCGCAGTGCTGGTTGGGTTAACACTGGCCACATAGCAGCTGTGGGAGATGAAGATGGATCGGAAGGTTCCAGTTTCGTGTGGGCCTGCTCCCCGGATGCACGACTCGACAACTGGGAGATGCTGGATTTGCCCGTGATGCTTAATTTGAATAAGATGTAATAACTTTAATTAATCCTATAGCTTTACCCGGGGCTTTAGGATTCATGACTTACGGGTTGACGCTTTTAGTTTGTTATGCTCAGCGCGATAATCAAAGTGTGTTTGTTTGTGTTTTATCATCATTTTGCATTCCTCGTCGTTTTTCGTTTATTTATTTCCTTTTCATAAACTCAAATAATGCAGATATGACAATGAATGTTTTGAAAGTAATTATGTTGATATTCCTGATTTTGGGCGCCCCGTCAATAATACGGAAGATGATTGTGATGATGACCCGGAACCCCCTCCTGAACTGTTGAGACTAGTGGAACAAGAGTGTAAGGAGATGAAACCTCACCAGGAAGATGTTGAAGTACTCAATTTAGGGAATGGGGATGAGGTAAAGGAGGTGAAGATCGGTACAGCCATGAAAGCAGAAGTGAAAGAAAAATTGCGTGACTTATTGAGGGAGTTCGGGGATGTGTTTGCTTGGTCTTACAATGACATGCCAGGCCTCGATACAGATATTGTACAACACAAGCTCCCACTCAAGCCGGAATGCCCACCGGTAAAGCAAAAGCTAAGAAGGATGAAACCGGAAATGTCCTTGAAGATCAAGGAGGAGTTACAGAAGCAATTCGATGCAGGGTTTCTAGCTGTGGCGAGATACCCAGAATGGGTAGCAAACATTGTACCGGTGCCTAAGAAGGACGGTAAAGTGCGGATGTGTGTCGATTATCGAGATTTGAATCGCGCAAGCCCAAAGGACAATTTCCCATTACCACACATCGACACCCTAGTTGATAATACAGCCAAGTATTCACTGTTTTCGTTCATGGATGGTTTTTCCGGGTATAACCAGATCAAGATGGCGCCAGAAGACATGGAAAAGACTACTTTTATTACATTGTGGGGCACATTTTGTTATAAAGTGATGTCTTTTGGACTCAAGAATGCTGGGGCAACATATCAAAGGGCGATGGTGGCACTTTTCCATGATATGATGCACAAGGAGATTGAAGTTTATGTGGACGACATGATCGCGAAGTCCGAATCAGAAGAAGAACACGTCCTCAACTTGAGAAAGTTATTCGAGAGATTGAGAAAGTATAAGCTTAGGCTGAATCCCGCCAAATGTACATTTGGAGTGAAATCCGGGAAATTGTTGGGCTTTATTGTCAGCCAGAGGGGGATAGAGGTGGATCCAGACAAAGTGCGAGCGATAATGGAAATGCCTGCGCCTAAAACGGAAAAGGAGGTTCGAGGGTTTTTGGGTAGATTGAATTACATTGCTAGATTCATCTCCCACTTAACTGCTACTTGTGAACCACTGTTCAAGTTGTTACGAAAGAATCAGGCTGTGGTGTGGAATGAGGATTGTCAGGCCGCTTTTGAGAGAGTCAAACAATACTTACAAGACCCTCCTGTATTACGTCCACCAGAACCAGGAAGGCCACTCATTTTGTATTTGACTGTATTGGACAAGTCAATGGGTTGTGTGTTGGGTCAGCATGATGAGGATGGCAAAAGAGAGCACGCTATATATTACTTGAGCAAGAAGTTCACAGACTGCGAACAACGATATTCATCGTTAGAGCGGACTTGTTGCGCATTGGCATGGGCCGCTCATCGTTTAAGGCAATACATGTTGAGTCATTCCACGTGGTTGATATCCAAGATGGATCCTATCAAGTATATTTTTGAAAAGCCTGCCCTTACTGGAAGGATAGCTCGATGGCAGATGCTATTGTCAGAGTACGACATCGTATATGTCACTCAAAAATCTGTCAAGGGTAGCGCACTAGCAGAATACCTGGCTCATCAACCCCTTTGTGATTATCAACCAATGCAACCTGAATTTCCCGATGAGGATATCATGGCTTTATTCGAAGAGAACAAAGAAGACCGAAACGAAAAAGCGTGGACGGTGTTATTCGACGGAGCCTCGAATGTGATGGGACATGGAATAGGGGCAGTGCTTATCTCCCCAGAGCGTCAGTATATACCAATGACGGCAAGGTTGTGTTTTAGCTGCACAAATAACATCGCTGAATATGAAGCCTGTGCCATGGGTATTCGAGCAGCAATTGAGTCTAAGGCAAAAATTCTGGATGTATATGGAGATTCGGCTTTGGTCATCCATCAACTGAAAGGAGAATGGGAAACTAGGGATACAAAATTAATTCCCTACCAAGCTTACATCAGGGGATTAATGGAGTATTTCGATTCCATCACATTTAACCATATACCTCGAGAAGATAATCAATTAGCAGACTCACTGGCCACCTTGTCGTCAATGTTTGAGGTTGATCAAGATGCAGAATTACCAAAAATCAAAATGAAAAGCCATGCAGAGCCAGCATATTGCCACTTCATTGAGGAGGAGTTAGACGGTAAGCCTTGGTACTTTGATATCAAGCGTTATCTTAAAACCCGAGAATACCCTGAGGATGCGTCTGAAAACGATAAAAGAGCACTAAGAAGGTTGGCCGGCAGTTTCATCTTAAGTGGGGATGTTTTATACAAGAGAAACCATGACATGGTCCTCCTCAGATGTGTGGATGCAAAGGAAGCCGAGTTGATATTGAAAGAAGTGCACGAAGGTACATTTGGTACACACATGAATGGACATTCGATGGCTAGGAAGATCTTAAGAGCTGGTTACTTCTGGTTGACCATGGAAAACGATTGTTGCATACACGTGAGGAAGTGTGAGAAATGTCAGATATATGCAGATAATATCAATGTGCCACCCACTGCTCTGAACGTGTTGTCTGCACCATGGCCATTTTCGATGTGGGGAATAGATGTCATCGGAGCTATAGAACCAAAAGCGTCAAATGGACATCGCTTCATACTAGTCGCAATCGACTATTTCACCAAGTGGGTTGAGGCTGCTTCGTATGCCAACGTGACTAGAAAGGTTGTGGTTAGATTCATAAGGAAGGAGTTGATCTGTAGGTATGGGCTACCTAACAAGATCATCACTGATAACGCTACCAACCTGAACAATCAGATGATGGCGGAGTTATGTGAGGAATTCAAAATTCACCACCATAATTCCTCTCCTTATCGTCCAAAGATGAATGGGGCAGTAGAGGCTGCTAACAAGAACATCAAGAAGATTGTGCAGAAGATGGTGGTCACCTACAAGGACTGGCACGAAATGCTTCCTTTCGCTTTGCACGGATACCGCACATCAGTACGAACATCAACTGGGGCCACGCCGTTCTCGCTAGCGTATGGGATGGAAGCGGTACTTCCATTTGAGGTCGAAATTCCCTCCTTACGCGTGTTAATGGAAACTAAGTTAGAGGAAGCTGAGTGGGTTCAAACCCGATTCGACCAACTCAACCTTATCGAAGAGAAAAGGTTAACAGCAGTGTGTCATGGACAGTTGTATCAAAGGAGAATGAAAAAGGCGTTTGACAAAAGGGCGCACCCAAGAGAGTTTCATGAGGGCGAACTGGTGTTGAAGAGGATTTTGCCCATCCAAAAAGATCATAGAGGCAAGTGGACCCCGAACTATGAAGGGCCGTTTGTGGTGAAGAAAGCATTCTCTGGTGGGGCACTGATTCTCACAAGGATGGATGGGGAGGAATTACCGTTACCGGTTAATTCTGATGCGGTCAAAAAGTTCTATGTATGATGATTCCGTGATAAGGGTTGCCGTTAGCGAATATTAACATTGCCTTTCAAATTGTTGTAATCTGTGTTATTTCATTCAATAAATACCGCATATTAAATTTTTGTTCATACTTTCTGAAATTATTGCATGTCGCGCTGAGCTGTTTAGGTAAATAAAGAGGAATGAAAACGAAAATAATTGAACGAATGTCAATAAAAGCATCACGGGTATTCAGTCGGCTTAGCTCGGTCCTGGTGGGTGTCGTAAAAAAAAAATATAAAAAAAATAAAAAAAATAATAATAAAAAAAAATAAATAAAAAAAAAATATAAAAATAAAAAAAAAGAAAGCAAAAGAAAAGACACATGTTGAATTCGTTGTCAATGAGGTTGTCAAGGGCGTAGTGTTTTCGAAAAGCAAAAGCAAAATAAATTCTGAAAATACCAAAGTTGGGTCTTCTCCTGATGCAAGGTTTCGGGGGTAACCATCGTTCTTTTCCGGCTAGAGCATCTGCATTCATACTACTTGAATCCTCAACCCTTTTGTTTCCCATTAAAACAAAGGGTTGTCATGAATACAATACTGGGGCAGTGTTCATCATGGTACACATCCCCAACGATCTGTTGATTGGGAGATAAAAAAAAAAAGATAAAAAAAAAAATAAAAAAATAAAAAAAAAAGAAAGAAAAAAAAACAATGAAGTCGATGTGTCAACCACTACCGAGTTTTATTCCAGGGCTAAGGTCGCGAGAAAGTAAGGTAAGCAAAGATTTAGAGTGACGTGTGGCCATTTTTTCTTTATCCAAACGTTAAAAGAAGTTTATCCAATTGCACCCCTTTTGAGCCATAAATTATATTTGTTTTCATCACCCCCGACAAGAATCATTAGCACATCGATGTCAACCTAAAGGGTACATCAAGGGCATCCGAAATCAAGGAGGGGATTTCTGAAAAAAAAAAAAAGAAGGAAAAAGAAATAAAAAATATATAAAGTCTCAAAGAAGTACACAACAGAGACAACGAAGCAAACGACCCAAAAGGGGAAGAAAAGAAAGAAAAAAACAGCAATGAAAATAAAAGGATGCCCGAAGTCTCAAATCTTTAGGGATAGTTGACTCGACACCTTGCAAATGATTCTTGTTGAAACAATTTAACCGCCAAACACTTATTTGAGCCTTCATTATCCTTTTCTTTCAAAACCCTTTGACCTTTAGCCACGGTACAAGCCAATAAAAGTCCACGCTGACTGAAGACTGTTTGTCCTAATCTTTCTCACGATTTTAACCCTGAAACGAAATGATGTGGTGAATGACACAATCACTCAAAAGAAAAGAAAAAAAAAAGAAGAAGGAAAGAAAATGAAACATCGGAAAAAAAAAAAAAAGACAAAAAAATGTGAAGTCTCCCCGTCAATCAAGAATCGCCAAATTGGGGCAATCCTTCCTACCCGAACCTTTCCACCTCTCCAAATCAAGTTTACTATACGCAACAAAGTTGGGGCAACCCTTGCGGGTCATGCATGTGTAGATACTAACAACACCTCCCAAAGTTCAAGCTAGTGCTAGAGGGAATTTGAACCCCTAGTTACGTTCTCTTCCTTCCATCAAAGAACCCACTGCTTCTTGTCATTATTTTGATTGAATGCATTTCGAACGTACATCGCGTTTGACGTCAACATTGACAACGGATTCCAAGCATAGAATTTTCACAAAAAAAAAAAAAAAAAAAAAAAAAAAAAGAAGAAAAAGGTGCAAGATAGAGAAAGCGAGAGCAAAAGAAGGGAACGAAACCACTGGCTCATATGCATTCATGCACCATCATAACATAACATCATTTCATAGAAAGCAAAGAAAATTGTTCAAAAATCCGTAAAGGGAAAATGAAGTGGTGAAAAAGGTTAGCAGACCTTTATATCTAGATCTCTCTAATGTTTTGCTCAGTATTTACCAATGTTTCTTCAAAAAAGATCTGAATCCCAGAGTTGTTTCTTCGATAGCACACCTCAAGGCCTTTGTCGAGCCTATTGATCCTCATTTCATTCACCCATAGGGTTTGTACACCCTCCACGAGGTTAGTACACCTCATAGCATTCATCCATAGGGTTTGTACACCCTCCAAGAGGTTAGTACACCTCACATCATTCATTCACAGGGTTTGTACACCCTCCAAGAGGTTAGTACACCTCACATTCATTCATCCATAGGGTTTGTGCACCCTCCACGAGTTTAGTACACCTCACATTCATTCATCCATAGGGTTTGTACACCCTCCACGAGGTTAGTACACCTCATATCATTCATCCATAGGGTTTGTACACCCTCCACGAGGTTAGTACACCTCGTATCATTCATTCCACAGGGTTTGTACACCCTCCAAGGGGTTAGTACACCTCACATCATTCATCCACAGGGTTTGTACACCCTTCACGAGGTTAGTACACCTCGTATCATTCATCTACAGGGTTTGTACACCCTCCACGAGGTTAGTCCACCTCATTTCATTCACCCATAGGGTTTGTACACCCTCCACGAGGTTAGTACACCTCATAGCATTCATCCATAGGGTTTGTACACCCTCCAAGAGGTTAGTACACCTCACATCATTCATTCACAGGGTTTGTACACCCTCCAAGAGGTTAGTACACCTCACATCATTCATTCCACAGGGTTTGTACACCCTCCACGAGGTTAGTACACCTCATAGCATTCATGCACGAGGTTAACACACCTCACATCATTCGTTCAGGGTTTGTACACCTTCCACGAGGTTTGTACACTTCGTTCCCCTCAAGCACGGTTTTGGTTCAGCGTTTCAAGCCCAGTCTTGTCTGGCGCCTCTAGTTTTTCTGTGATTTTGGGCCCTCTGCTCGGCAATGGTCGTTTATGTGGCAATCTTACATTTTTCATGGATTTGGCTAATCTTATGTCTTATATTCATCTTCCTTCATTTCGCCTCCTTAGAAATCCGTACGAAATTAGTATTTCTATCTTTACTTATCTTTTACTCTGATAATATAAAAACGTTGTTTGTCATATTATCTAGTAAAATCTAAGTAAAGAGGGGCAGCTGTCAATACCAAATTTCGTCCGGATCGTTTTTGGCTTTACTATAGTCTATTATATTATTACTCATTTTTATTTCTTATTTTTATCTTTTATTTTCGTTTTTATCTTTTATTTATTTATTTATTTATTGTTATTTATTTATTTCTTTTCTCATTTTTTTTTTATTATTATTTATTGTTATTATTATTTTTGTATTATTCTAGTTTTATTTACATATATTATCTTATTTTTCTTCATATATATGCAAATATATTTTTCTTACACTTTTATTATTTTTATTTTATTTTATTTTCATCTTCAATTTTACCTATTTAAAGTTTATTTTGCTTAATATAATTAATACGGTTTTTTTTTTTAAAAAAAAAATTTTTAAATAAAAAATATATATATATATAATAAAAAAAAAATAATAAAAGAAGAAAATTATGAGAAAGGAGAGAATGTTTTCGGATTGGGGGACAGAAAAAAAGTACGTATGTTGGAGAGTGAGGGGCAGAAAACCGTTTCTGCAGGTAAGGACGCGGGGGATGGCAGGGCATACGGAATTGGGTACGGTTGGATTTGGGGTATACAAATCGCACAAAAGGCACAGGGAGAGGAGGAGGAAGCAAGGGGAGGAGGATTTCAGACAGCTTCTGGGGTTTTCATCTCCGATCATCATCCAGCCGTAGGGGATCCACCATTTGACAAAGGCCAGCGGATACACGTAGCTAGCAGCAGCCAGTAGAGCTCCGAGAGGTAAGCACCTTGCTCACTTCACTTGTGTGGTCATATACGCTTACTGCATTATACTGCCTTTTATGCTTATTTCGTTTTGCTTGAGTATGTCTGTGGTGAGTCTTCCACATTCTCCTTCCTAGATTCTTATTGCACACTTTCATCCCTTCCCTCTTCGTTTTCACCTCCAACTCTGGATCTCCAGGACCTGGACTTCAAACTCCATTCTCAGTCACCCAATCTTCATCCATCATCCACCCTCACTGAAGAGAGGGACCGCTCTCTCCATTCCCATATCTTCACCCCTTTCATCTTCATCCCTTTCGAACACCCCAACAAACATAACCCATCATCCATTACACCTATCACCGCTCAAAAAAACACCGTTGATGCCGCCATTCATTCGTCAGATACTCCCTTCACCATCCAAATTCACCCATGGCCATATCTTGACACTCACGGCTACCACCAACACCCTTCCAGTCACCTTCTCCTTCCACTCCCATTTTTCATAGACCGGGGACTAAGCCTTCAAGCCTCCCTTCATTTCCAATCATCACCACCAGCAAAGGATTTGAACCCCTGAAGCTCGAAAGAACATTCAATAATCATCTCTCAACAAAATTGATCTCTTTCTATCCTCATGACCATCATTTTCACTCGCCCATTGAATCGTCTCCCTCAATATCCATTCATCTTTCATTTTGTCCTCCATCTGGTTCAATACCTGAAAAACAGAGAAGAACTCACTCGGTTTCTAACCTCAACCATGTTTCCCATCACTTAAACTCATCTCAGCACCCAAAACAGAAAATAGATATCAGAGGGGTATGGGAATAATCGTCGGCTGCAAGTTCTAATCTCAAACGGAGGAGGAGAGATTTCGCCTCGACCGGCGACGGCTCCGGTGGCTCGCAGCTGCCAGTCGGATGGAGGTTGGGCGTGCAGCGGGGGCTGGAAGCAGTAACGCCGTGGCCGCCGTTTGGTTTCGAGAACACTTGCTGTCGCCGGCGGTGTCAGGACTGGTGGAAGTCGTCGGAGCTGCGGTCAGTTCTGACTAAGGCGTGAGCACACCGACAGCGAGTGGAGAGCGACCTTGGATCTCTGGAGCTGAGTATGAGTGTTGGGAATGAAAGGGGAAAGCTGAACCCCTAGGGGATTCTAGGTCAGAAAGGCCACCCTGGGCCGGTGCTAGGCCAAGCCCAAAGGTGAACGCTCGTTTTTCAACTCTTAACGAACGCTAGTTACTCCCTCTTTTCTCACGTTCGTTTTTCAACTCTTTCCGAACGCTCGTTATTCCAACTTTTCGAACGCTCGTCTTTTAGCCTTTTCCGAACGCTCGTTTTTCAACTCTTTACGAACGCTCGTTACTCCCTCTTTTCTCACGTTCGTTTTTCAACTCTTTACGAACGCTCGTTACTCCCTCTTTTCTCACGTTCGTTTTTCAACTCTTTCCGAACGCTCGTTATTCCCGCTTTTCGAACGCTCGTCTTTTAGAATTTCCGAACGCTCGTTTTTCAACTCTTTACGAACGCTCGTTACTCCCTCTTTTCCGAACGCTCGTTTTTCAACTCTTTACGAACGCTCGTTACTCCCTCTTTTCTCACGTTCGTTTTTCAACCCTTTTCGAACGCTCGTTACTCCCTCTTTTCGAACGCTCGTTTTTCAACACATTCCGAACGCTCGTCATTCGGCCCCCTTTCCCAGCGTCCGTTTGCCAACTCCCCAACGAACGCTCGTCCCCAACGAGCGCTCGTCATTCAGCCCCTTTCCCAGCGTCCCAATGAACGCTCGTCCCAACGATCGCTCGTCCCAACGAACGCTCGTCCACAACGAGCGCTCGTCACTCAGCCCCTTTCCCAGCGTCCGTTCGTCAAATTCCCCAACGAACGCCCGTCGAAATGAACGCTCGTCCCAACGAACGCTCGTCCCCAACGAGCGTTCGTCACTCAACCTCCTGTCCCAAACAACGCTCGTCATCTACCCTCCTGTACTCAACGTACGTTCGTCATATCACCCACGAACGCTCGTCATCCAGGCTACTTTTCTCAACGTACGTTCGTCAATCCCCCCAACACTCGTTCCTCCTCATTCTCAACGAACGTTCGTTAATCCACCCAACGAACGCTCGTTCTTTCTCCCCACTTTCAACGAACGTTCATTAATTCCCCCCAACGCTCGTTCCTCCTCCTCATTCTCAACGAACGTTCGTTAATCCCCGAAACGAACGCTCGTTATTTCACTTCATTCCCAACGTCCGTTCATATTTTCCCCAACGCTCGTTATTTCACTTCATTCCCAACATCCGTTCATAATTCCCCCAACGCTCGTTATTTCTCCTCGTTCTCAACGTCCGTTTATGATCCACCCAACGCTCGTTATTTTTATTTGTTTGTTCTTCTTATTTCATTTTATTCTATTTCATTTATTTTGTCTATCTTATTTCATTTGTTTTATTTATTTCTTTTATTTTTATTTTATTTATTATTTTATTTTCTTCTATCTACTCATTCTACATATTTACTTATCCTAAAATATATATTTAATGATGCAATATTTACAATTTAAATAAAGGAATTTATCAAAAATGTTTTAAGGGTTTAGGCACATGTGTGATCGCACGCATCGTCCTTGTGCTGAAAACCTTTTCTCTTTCTTAATTGAAATTACAAAAAAATGTTTTAAGGGTTTAGGCACATGTGTGATCGCACGCATCGTCCTTGTGCTGAAAACCTTTTCTCTTTCTTAATTGAAATTACAAAAAATGTTTTAAGGGTTTAGGCACATGTGTGATCGCACGCATCGTCCTTGTGCTGAAAACCTTTTCTCTTTCTTAATTGAAATTACAAAAAAATGTTTTAAGGGTTTAGGCACATGTGTGATCGCACGCATCGTCCTTGTGCTAAAAACCTTTTCGCTTTCTTAATTAAAATTACAAAAAATATGTTTTAAAGGTTTAGGCACATGTGTGATCGCACGCATCGTCCTTGTGCTAAAAACCTTTTCTTTTCCTTAATTAAAATTACAAAAAAATATGTTTTAAAGGTTTAGGCACATGTGTGATCGCACGCATCGTCCTTGTGCTAAAAACCTTTTCTTTTCCTTAAGTAAAATTAACCAAAAAATATGTTTTAAAGGTTTATGCACATGTGTGATCGCACGCATCGTCCTTGTGCTAACAACCTTTTCTCTTTCTTAAACAAAATACAAAAAAAGGTATAAAATCTTCAAAAAACCCGAAAACATCAACAATTTTAAACAACAAATAGTCTTGCTACCCAGAACTACGTGATCCTTGATTCTCCATCAAAAGTGGAGATACGTAGGAGCAAGGCTAGTCCTTGTCAGGCTCACTTTCCCAAAAATCCAAATTTATCCATAATCATTTTCCAAACAAAATTTTCTAAACAATTTTCAAACAAATTTTCAAGCAGTTTTCTAAAAGAACTACGTAACCCTGATTTCTCATTTTGAATGAGAATACGTAGGAGCAAGGTCAATCCTTGTCGGGCTCAAAAAATTAAAAAATATGTTTTGTTTATTTAGAATTTTATTTTAGGGGATAGTTAAACATTTTGAAAACCACATCATATTCGTGCATTTAGTTAAAGGTACTGCCTTAGGGCAGGCGTTGTAGGGTGCTAATACCTTCCCTACACGTAACCGACTCCCGAACCCAGAATCTGGTTTTCGTGGACCGTGCTTTATCGTTTTATGGTTTTTCCGTAGTTTTCCAGAATAAACTATGGTGGCGACTCCAAATCTCTTTTTCAAAACCCGCGTTTTTCTTTTTGGATCGTCGTCCCGTCGCGATTCCGGTTGCGACAGATAAATAATTCTTTTTTATAACATCAACGTCTACAAATTCAAATTTTGTAAGGTTTGTTAAGTTCAAAACTAATATAAAAAATAATAATAATAATAATCATATTCCATATATGATATTATAAAATTAATATAACAATATTAAATGAATCAAAACAATAATAATAATAATAATAATAATAATAATAATAATATGCAAAGATGAAAATTAATAAAATCAAACCATTCTTATCATAATAAGAATATAAGATAAAATCGTAAAAGAGACAAAAAAAAATTAGAAAGAATTTGGATTGAGATACATAAATTATTATTTATACAAAAAGGCTTAGAGTAACTCAATTTACTATGTATCTTATTATAAAATAAAGTTTTTAATAAAGAGAAATAAGAAGAAGAAGAGATAATAAGAGCGAATGCACACTAACTTTATTTTATTTATATGTATTTTTAATAAGATAATCTCTTTAATGTTAAAAGAAAATCTTTATCGATTTTTATTTTAGGTTTAAATGCTTACTTCGTCCCTATGTTAAGAGGTGAATTTCTGTTTAGTATCCAGTTTTAAAAGTGAAGACATTGAATCCCAAAATTGTAAAAATTGTATAAATAAAGTCCTATCCGTTAAGTTGGTAGGAACGGCATTAACTTCACGCTTGCGTGACTGCATTTTTTTCTCTCTCCTCTACTCTTCCTGCCACCTTTTTCTCTCTCTTTTCTATTTCTCTTGGTCCACCACAATCTTCTACGATTTTATATTCTCCTCCAACCGAGTTCATCTTTCCCACCTACACATAGAGAACCTAGAAACCCATACACAGAAAACCCAAGAACCTACACACAGAAACCCAGAAGCCCTTCTTCAATCTTCATTTATTTGTATTCACGAACACGGTCCAGTTTAATACTACTCCCCATTCTCTTGTACTCATCCTCTACAGTAGTGCGACTCTGCCGCTTCTTCACCTCCTCCGCCTTCCTCTCAGCCTCCGCCTGCTCCTCTTCCCGCGGTTGCCTCAGCTCCACCTTCGTCACCTTTGGCACGGGTATCGACACCCGCCTTCTTGTCCACCTTTTTCATCGCCTTCTCCAGCTCCTTCTCTCCCTAGCGACCTCCATTGTTGGCTTCACCAAATCTCGAGTCCATCAAAAATCCAAGCCAAGGACAGTCTCTTCCATCAGGTTTGTAATCAATCCACCGATTGATTTTGACTTTGCTCCCCATTCTTCCCTTAGATCTTCTTTCCTTCATCTCTGCCCGATTAGAATCTCATTCACATTCCATTTCACCGATTGAAATCAGATTCTAGCCACTTCCACCGTTTAAATCTTCCTTTGCTCCATTTAAAAGGTTTTCCTTCGATCAATCTCTCCTTCCCATCGTTTAATCGGTCCATCTTATGGTCTCTGCTTCATTTAGGGTTTTGCACAATTAAAACATCCCAAATCCTCAACCCTAGAAATTACATCGAATAAACCTTCACTTTAGGGTTCACCGTTTGCTTTCTCTATCTTCCGCTGTGCTTCTCATGGTTCCTTGCTGATATGCCTCGACCTGGACCTATCAGGGGAACTATGCAATCAGAAAACGTAGGAAAGGTCCAGCAACAAGTGGGGAATTAGAAGGAGGAGGAGGCATTGAGGGGTCATTAAACTGGCCCGGTGGCGTAGACAATGAAAATGGTGTGGATGCCAAGGGAGGAGCAGGAGGAGTGAGTATGAAAAAAAAGGCTCCTCAACCATGGTAACAGTTGACGAAAAAGATGTCATACCCTGTAGGTTGGTGAAGGTTTCACAATAGGTTGTTGCGCGAGAATGATGGAGAAGGGGGTGGGTCGGTGGTGTTCTGGTTACACGAAGCTATGGAGTTTTTTGGTGAAGAAGGTGAGTGTGATGGATTCGCAGTGGCTTCGCGATTGGGGAATTTCTGATTGCAGGTCTGTGTTGATGGTGGTGGTGGTCAGGCGAAATAGAGTTTGATGGCGGTGAAGATGATCAGCAGTGGTGCTAGGTTGCGGTGGTGGCTTGTGGTGGTCCACTTCCCACAATACACCTCTGTCCATTCCCATCCTCTCCTTATTCCTCTTCCTCCACTTCTACATCCTCATCACCACCGTCCAGGACCACTTCTCCCTCGTCACCATCAAACTCCAAAAAGAGAAAAAGAAAAAATAAAATGTCCGTTTATGAAAATTATAAAAATCATTAATGTAGAAAGAGAAAAAGCTGAACGTTACAGAAAAAACAGATAAGAAAAAAAAAATCAGATTTTATAACCACGTCAGCACGGACTTAATTCCGTTTATACTAATTTAACGGAAGAGACTTTATTTATTCAATTTTTACAACTTTAGGACTTAATAGATTCAATTTTAAAACCAGATACTAAATAGAAATTCACCTTTTAATACGGAAAGGAAGTAAACATTTAAGCCTTTATTTTTTTTTATTTCCCTGCTTATTCCATCTGATTAATGTACTTTCTTCATAAGCACTACGTTTCGTTACTGTTCATATGCAGAAACAAACGGATCCTAAGAATTTTTGACCATGTCCTCTAAGACTTCAATTTATTTTTAAAAAATTATATATCAAGTTAATAATACGAATATAAACTCTAAATAAATCGTTATCTTATTTTTCTTTTTTATATTTAAAACGTATGTCATTGTAATGGATGATACTCCGTCACTTCTTTCACAGAATTTTGAAAACCTTCTGACTTGATGCAATTTAAGGATTGCAAAGAAGCTAAAATCAGAATAAATGACTATATTATGGATATCATGCCTCACTTAGACTTTAAACCATATTACCTTACTTTGCTATATATCGTTTTAAAATGATTTCCAAAATTTTTATGCAAATAAGAGAGTATTTATAAATTTGAGGCATTGTTGAATAAGTGTTTTCATTTCAAAATTAAAGTTTTTTTCTGAGAGCACATAAAAGCTCATGGAGAGTCATGTAACGTGAAAAAATATAAATTAAATATGTTTTTGTCTTTAATTTAAAATGAAAATTATAAATATTTCTTTTAAAATTTTTGGTCAGAGTCCTCTAACTTTATAAATATATGGATATAATATTTTTAACCCATTTAACATTTTAAACGTGTTTGACATTCTTTTATTTTAATATTAATTAAGAAACATTTAACAAAATTTAGTTAAAAGATTAAATTCATATAATTTTAGAAATAAGAAATTAAATTGGTTTAAAATTTTAAAGAGAAATTAATTTCAAATTTTATTAAAAGTAAAGGATTAAAAAACGTATTTAATGAAAACAAGGAGTTCATAGAATAAGTTAAGAATATTATTAATGAGTAAATGTCGAACGCTTTTCCGTTTTTTACGGAGTCGAAACTAAACCCAACCTCGACCATGGTTGGTTACTTTTATCATTTTTTCAAACCCATTAAAAAATTTCAAAGGTAACTTTTATCTTTGGAATATTTTGATTCATTTGTAGTGAGAAAAATAATATATTTTAATATTTTCCAAAACAATAATTATTAAAAAAGAAAGTGATAAAAGGATTCCGTTATTGTAAGAATAAAACGGAGTTACATATTATGAAGAAGAAAAACAAAATTAGAAATGTAAGAAAAACATTTCTGTTGAATTGGTTGCTACGGGCCCTGAAGGCCCAGATAGATATCGGAAATAAGGCGCGAAGCCCAGAGGGAGTGTTGCGTGTTGCGTAGTGGTGCAGTTCGTTCACGAAACTTTACCAGAAGCTAAAGTGAGTCACCGCCACCTACACCTGCACCTCCGCCACTGCCATACCGCCGGAATCCGATTCGATCCGATCCGATCCGATCTGATCTATCGAGTGTTCCGTCGGAGAGAGAGAGATGTGGGTGTTTTACATGATCTCTCTGCCCCTCACAGTGGGGATGGTGCTTTTCACGCTGAGGTACTACGCAGCTCCACGCGTGCCTCGCTACGTGCTTTTCACCGTTGGATACACTTGGCTCTCTTCCCTCTCCATCATCGTCCTCGTCCCCGCTGATATCTGGACGGTACTTCCTAACCATTCCAATTCCATTTCGTTGCGAAATTTAAAATATCGTAGGAAGACTTCACACGACTAGCGTTTTAGGAGTTTCGCTATGGAATTCAAATTAATGATTAGGAGGTTTTGTAATTGAAGTGTGATGCATTGTCAGAGTAGAAAAGTTGTACTATCGTTTAGTTGTTGATATATAAAGTGTGTTTGCTTTGTGGCATTTTCACTTCGCTAAACATGCTTACGCTAATCCTTCCCCCACGGTGGATTTGGGTTGAATTCCACTCTATGGCTTCTCAAACATAGCCCAGACGTAGTCTTAATTTTTGAGTGAGGGGTCAAAGCAAGATTAGAATGTTTGAGTTTTGTATTGCTAATTGGCAGTGCGTTTGTCTTGCTTCTTTTTATGTTCGTATCTAAAGTGTTATTCGTTTTCTAGTACATTAATAAGCACTTCTATCGTATTGAGTAGTATACTCTTTTTTTCTCTATCCTTTTTGTTCCTTTCAACTTCAGAGAAAGAAATAAGAGGTTGGGGTGTGCATTCATATAATTATCTACCGATAGTTATAAAACCGATTTTCTGAGGCCTTAGGCCTTACCTTGCTATAGTTTATTTTTTCTTTCTGGATTGGAAAAATGAGAGCAAGAGATGCCCTAGCATGTAAATCATGTGTGAAATTCCCACATAGATTCCAAGAAGACAGCTCAGTCCCTCAAAGGATGAAAGGGAATAAATTTGTTGTTTGAAGTTCGAGTATTTCCATCTACAAATCACTATAGAGTTACTATGCCAAAGAGTTTTATCATCCCTCTGGCAAAACCCTCTAAAATGAGTAGACACGACCCAATGCAGGACTGTGCACAAACCAATGCTCCTCAAAGAGCCAAAAGTCAATTATTCATGCACAAGAATTTTTGTGGTTGTGGGTGTCAGAACACCAGAGACAGGTAACTTAAACATAGAAGTAACCTCGTGATGCATACCCACATCGAATTATTTGTTTGTTACTGCTATTCAAACAAAATTCTTCTCCGCCTTGCTATCCGGTTAACCTTACAAAAGGACTTTGATGTCAAGAACTAGATTTCATTTGATCTGAAATTTGATGAAAGATTTGGGCCTAGTTTGATTCTAGTTGTCAAAGCTATTTTCCATTTTTAAAAACAAAAGAACAAAAGAAACATGTTTGGATAAGTATTTTCTGCATGCGTTTCAAAACAAAATTATTTCCAAATTACGGAAATTGAGAAACAAAAATTGCTCATTATTGTTTTTATACTTTTTTTTTTAAATCTAATGTTATTCTTGTAATAAGTAAAGCACTATTTTAATCTCATACAATGTGCCAAGGTGGCAAAAATTAAGATTATGGTTGAGATCGTGAAAGGCTCACAAGATCATAAATATTGGAATTGTAACTCAAATAGTGGATTCTACTTCTACATAAATATTGCTTAGAAAGGGGACTTAAATTTAAGTCAACCATACGAAATTAACTTGCAAGGTGGGATTTGCACCGATTTATATATTATAATTTAGTCATATCTCTAGTCAATGTGAGATCTCTAGTCAATGTAGTATTTCTAGTCAAAGTGAGATCTCTAGTCAATGTAGTATCTCTAGTCAATGTGAGATCTCTAACACATTTTCTCATGTCAAGAACGGGAAATCACAAGCATAAGACTAGATATTTGTTGGTGGTTTGATAGTAGGTGTCGTGCTAGATTCAAGAAATCTTACTGTGATCAATTCTAATAACATTTTAGAGATTGAGTTTTTTTGTCTAACTCATTCTCACCAAATTGGTTCGCAAGATGAGATTTGCATGTATTTATATATCATAATTTGACCATACTTTTGGTTAATATGAATGTCCAACACACACATATATAATAATAATAATAATAATAAATAATAATTAAAGAAAGCAGTCCCAGCTGTGAGTGAAGGAGAAAATCGTTAGACTATTATTGGTGTGCCTCTGTGTAGCTTCACTTTTGGTATGGTTGAGCGATTAGGTGATCCACATTTTTAATTGTGATTTTGACTACAGTGATGTGCAATTGACAAATATCCACATCTCATGTACTGTTCTTTTGAAAACTTTTTTGAAACTTCTCTTACCGTTGTTTGGTTTTGTTTCTAAAAGCTACATTGAAAACAAGTCTTAAAAACTGCATTGCTGACAAGTTTTGAAAGTAAAACACTATAATTACTTAAAACAAGCCCTTATTCATTTAGCCCTGGATAGATCGACTTTTGTAATAGTGTAACAAAACAGCTCTTGATTTCAGAAAAAAATATTGTGCTACCCTATGGTTTAGACAAGGTAGATTTATGAACTTCTATTTGCATCTAAGCTTGTCATTTTTTTTCCCGTTTTCTACTTCAATTCAATATTTGTAGGCTAACACATAATATATTTCCCTCCTTTCAAAAGGAAGATTTTTTGAATTTAAATTGTTAAATGCTGAATAGTGTTGTGAATCAATGAAGAAATATATATTCAATTATTTCATTTGTATATTGAGTGTTACTTTCTTTGACACCTGCAGACAATATCTTCCTACCATGAGAATGGAGGAATTTCTTTCTTCTGGAGCTGGTCATACTGGAGTACCTTTTTGCTTACATGGTAAGCCTCTTGTAAAAGTTTTTCCCATCATTTGAGAAATGGCAATTTTTAACTCCATGTATTGGATGATGGTTCAAGACTTTCTTGAACTCCTTTTGATTATCTTGTGATCTTTATTTTTGTCTCTATTTTCCTGACAATAAAACATTCTCCAGTCTCTTTGTTTGAATCAATGAACTATGAACTTTGTAATGTGGTATAGAATTTAGGATGGAAAGTTGAAAGAAACAGAAAGGCAGAGAAAGAAGAAGGGGAAAGTGAAATAAAACAGAATAAAGAGATTTCAGAGAGAGAGAGTAGAGAGTAGAGAGATCAAAGAATGTGTACTGCACTTCTGTCATTAACATTCTATCTAGATTCATCCATGTAGAATACAACAGCTTACCTTATTTATAGGCAGCTAGCAAACAACTATGAGCTGACAATACTTGATTTACGAACTTAAATCTTTGTCTTATTGATATTTACATATCATAAAGCATATGATATGTGGAATGAGTTTAATTTGAAATAACTATTACATGCGAGCATGAATGTTGTCCATTTAAATGAAAATTGTCAAATTCAAATTCGTGTAATTTTCATCAAAGCATACCTATTGATAAGATTATTTTCATTTCGTTGTGTTATAGACCCCAGAGAAAGAGTTGAGAGTTAAAGAGTATAGAAAAGTTACAACTGTTCTATGATAGTAGATTGAATGCCAAGCCCTTAATTTTATGAACCTTAATTTCCTAACCCACTCTGTAACTGCTCTTAACTACATATCCAACTTACGAAACTACTGTAAAAGCTTTACCTGCGTTCCCTTTATTCTTGTACCTAGGCCTCAACAGAAAGGTACTTCAATGTGATATCTTTTATTTTTAAATTCTTGATAATATATAATGCATTTATGTTGACATTTTTTTTTGCTGTGGAATAAACTGAGGCTTTGAGCCAACTTTGGAAGTAGTAATGCTGACAACACACGAGTAGTTATTATGAGTGCTTGTTAAACTTAGATTTTGTGTATGTGCTATTATGCCATTTGCTCTGTCTTCTCATATGCTTGCTTGCATAGAAAGTATTTCAAGTATTTGAACAGACCATACAAATCAGAAAGGCAAATTTGCTGATGTATTTGTGTCATTTTATCATGAGCAGGGTTGTTGTGCCCCTTATCCAGGGTTTTGAAGATGCTGGGGATTTCACTGTATCAGAAAGATTGAAGACCAGTTTACATGTTAACTTGATCTTTTATGTAATTGTGGGATCCATTGGCATTTTTGGAATTATTCTTCTTGTTATGATGCATCGGCATTGGTTGGTTCTCAACTTCTTAATCTTAGTTATTTTGAAATATATATTGTTGAATGAAATTTGTTGTAAGATACCGCTTCCTAGAGTTTCTTAATTATATGTTTTCTGATAAAGATTCCTATTGCACTCATTAGTTCTGTTGTTCCCGTACATCCATATCGAAAGGCAATATTTGGCTGCATTTGTTGTCATGGCTGATGTGTTGCAGAACGTTTCCCACATGCTATTTCCTCTGCTTTTTGTAATTGTGAATAATGATGATTTGTGCTAAAACCACTTTTTACGAGACATAACGTACTACATTATCTGTTAAAGACTTGCAGTAACAAGTCAGATTTTTACCCAACCTATGTAGTTTTTTTTTTCGAAAATTTTGCGTTTATTCCTAGAGACTCACATTTCCTCTCTCAGAAACTTAAATGCTATGGCACTACCAAAGCACTGAATTTTTAGTTCGTATGGTTTTCATGCCATGAAGACTCAAATGCCTACCTTCTGTCCAATTATTTTATATTTTTCTATACGACAGTCGTGATTGCCTAATTAACATTCAATTAAGGTTTTCCACTTCTACGCACATGTTTATGCTTGTTGGTTTCAACTTAAGTCCCACTTTGTTTCTTTTAATTTTTTTATTCTTATTAAAACAGGAGTGGAGGTCTTTTGGGATTAGCCATGGCTTGCTCAAATACTTTTGGACTTGTTACTGGTGCGTTTCTTCTTGGCTTTGGATTAAGTGAAATTCCCAAAGGCATTTGGAAAAATGCTGATTGGACAATCCGTCAGAAAGTTCTTTCCCACAAAATTGCTAAAATGGCTGTTAAGCTTGATGATGCTCACCAAGAACTTTCAAATGCTATTGTTGTAAGTGGTCTACATGAGGCAGGGAAATTTCTTATGTAGTTTTAAATTTTTATCTCTTATATTTTCTCAATCTGCCAGGCAAGCTTGAAAATTGTGGATTTCTCTGAAGCAAAGTATAACTTATTATTCTTGATTGTGATTTTTGTCTTGTGATCTTTTGATGACTCCCCCTCCCCCAAAGTTGTTTTCCCCAATTCTAGAAAATTTAATTTGAACTTCTGGATATACCGGATATATAGTCATTTTTAAACTATTAAGCAAAGCAAAGGGTCATTATTAAGGTAATTTGGAATCATGGAAACTGAACTATGTTTGGCATATGATACTGGTCCTGCCTTTCTTTTGGTAAGATGTTGTCCCTTACTAAGCAATAACAACAACAAAAGCCTTAACACCACTTAGTGATGTCAGTTACACAAATCACACAACATCATTTGACTCAGATAGAACTCAAATCTTTAGAGATATTTTTTCACTAAGAAATCTCTCTTAACAACTTCCTCGATGTCCTTGGTCTCTCTTCTTTTTTGTAGGACTGAAACATGCAATCTACTCTCTCTTCATCAGTTCCAATATCCTTGTTGTACATGCTTGAATCACTTCAACCGATTTCTTGTCATCTTTTCCTCAGTCTATTTCATACTAATATCTTTTGCCAAGAATGTTGATAATTTGATTGTTGCTAATTATGGTAAATTTTAAGGGAAGGATTGGTGAAGGACATTTCTATTTTAGGGAAACTCCATTTTAGATGTCTTTACTCTTTTGGAGAAGTGTTACTATCCAACAGTGTTTGGGCGGTTTTGTTGTACTAGTAAAAGCTATTTCTTAAATACAAATTGTCTCTCCATCTTTGATAAGTACGTAATATTCGATATGATTGGTTTATTTATGTCATACCGTGTGCATCACTTTTTTTTTCTTTGTTTTTGTCTGAAAATAAGAAAAACTGTAAGTAGCTGGCTATCAAAGATCCCTACATATGCGTCGTTATGCATTTCAGACATCTGAATCAACCAAGAGAGGGCCAACTAGAGAGCTTGCAATACTATGTAAAATAAGTTATTTCAACATTGGTGTAGGGCATGTATTCATACACAGGAAACTAGGCTATTAGTCCTTTATACAACAAAGGACATAATTACCATCAAGCGCACAATAGTAATTTTGATTCACTATTGGTAATGCGGGTAGGGGGGAACGTGATTAATAAAAATTACTACACCCAGTTTAATTGAACTTTATAGTGGTCGATAATCAAGAGTTAATATTATACATTTAATGTATATTGATTTGATAGATGATTTATAGGAAATTGAATATCTTCCAGTAGTATGCTTTTTATACAATCATTTTATATAAACTAGATGTGTAATGTCATTTAGATACAGGGTTGGAGTGTCATGTCTTTGTCTTCATTCTCATTGAACAAACTATCTGGAGGCATCTTTAAAATCATACTACGTTGGTAGACCCATGCTCTCCCTGATCATTTTGTTTGGCTAACCATGCATATCTTTGAGTGACCCTTGTAGTTGCCAACCTTGTAGCAATCTTTTTTCCTTCTCTGATGACTTTTCTATCCGTCAGTGTCAGCAGTTGTTGCCACTCCAGCAAACTTATTAGCTAAAACTACCTCATTTGGTGTGCCATGTGCCGATTTGTCTAGATCTGATCATCATGTCCTCAACAAACATATGACCGCTGAGTGTTTTCATCAATATGCCAAACATTGTCTGTCACCAGAGTGTGCGACCTTGTTTCAGATTGTGATTTCTGGTTGGTGGTCATCCCATGTGACCCTAATCCTAAAGTCTCCTTCAGTTGAGATGTTTTGATCATGTTCCCTTTATAACAAATTGGATGTATCATGTTATGTGTTGTTCTAGGATATGGCTTCCACTGGTTTTTCTACCCATCGTGAGAAGACAGCACTATTTTCCTGAATTTCCCACTTTATTGAGATGTTGGATAGTTCAAACTATTTTACTTGGGCATCTGAGTTCACATCATGGATTGGTGGTTTCGGGTACAAATCCCATCACCAATACGTTTATTCCATGCCTATTGTTAACTGTGCACAGTAGGGAAGATCACTGCCTATTACGCAGTGTCATCAAGTCTGATACAGCCCAAATACCTGTTGGGCCACACAATATATTGGACAAAGAAACAAAAGAGCAAAAGAAGTGGGGACAAGTTTATAGCAGGAGAAAACAAAATAAAAGGGGCTGAGGTGGACAAAATTAGTTAGAGAGAGAGAATGGGAGGATCCTAGGAAGATTTACCTTTTCGTTATTACCTTTATATTGTCAGGACAGTGTGTGTAGGGAGGGGGTGTGAATGAAATATAGAGTGGAGAGTACCGTTTTGGTCTCTTAAGGAGCCTAGCTCTGGACAGTAGGTTATTCCTTCTGTTTTGGCCTTTATTTCAATGAAACAGGATCTATGATCCTTTCTTATACCATTTTTTCCTCTTAATTCATTTCTTGTTCTGTGGTTTCCTAACAATTCTGGTCCGACCTGCTGGATCCTCACCCGTGAATGCTGGTAATTCAATCCTTTTTACTGATTGTTGAAACTCTACCAAAGCATCCCCTTCTAGGGCTGTAGAACTCGCTCCACCCTTGGTATTTTCCTTAGTCTCTGTATTTTTGTTTCCCACAGAACCTTCACCCTCTTCATATATTCTCTTTTCAAAACTCCTCGTCATCAACTCTATCATTTTTGTTTGATTTTCTGCAGCTTCTTTTCTCATCTCTTCTAGTGCTGAGTAATTTTGAGTTGCTTGCAGACGCAACTCTTCCATGATTGCTTTCATTCGAATAACTTCTTCTTCTACATACCCTACCCTCTCCTCCATTTTTCCTGAAACCACTGGTTCTCCTTGTTTTCTGCTGTCTGCTCGTGTGTTAACCATTCACCCTCTAATGAAGTTATCCGGCAGGTCGGACCAGAATTGTTAGGAAACCACAGAACAAGAAATGAATTAAGAGGAAAAAATGGTATCAGAAAGGATCATAGATCCTGTTTCATTGAAATAAAGGCCAAAACAGAAGGAATAACCTACTGTCCAGAGCTAGGCTCCTTAAGAGACCAAAACGGTACTCTCCACTCTATATTTCATTCACACCCCCTCCCTACACACACTGTCCTGACAATATAAAGGTACTTAAGATTGAAAAGAAATAATTCTTGAGGGCTTGATTGATCCCTCTCACAATCTTCTATTTATAAGAATAAATTGATACACAAATACATGATAAATAGGGTAACCCTAGACACAATATAATCATGATAAATAGGGTAATCCTAGACACAATATAATCATGATAAATAGGGTAACCCTTGACACACTATAATGATGATAAAATAGGATAAATATCCTAACACTCCCCCTCAAGCTGGAGCATACAAATTGTATGTACCAAGCTTGGAACAAATAAACTCAATCCGAGGACCCCTTAATGACTTAGTCAATACATCTGCGAGTTGATCGTTTGACCCAATAAACTCAGTACATATTTCTTTGGTCAACAACTTTTCACGAACAAAATGACAATCAATTTCTATATGTTTAGTCCTCTCGTGAAACACTGGATTTGATGCAATGTGGAGAGCAGCTTGATTGTCGCAATACATCTTCATAGTATGAATGTCACAAAATTTAAGCTCTTGAAGGAATTGTTTCACCCATATAAGTTCACATGTTAATGATGCCATTGCCCTATACTCGGCTTCCGCGGTTGATCGAGCTACTACATTCTGTTTCTTACTTTTCCATGAAATAATGTTTCCTCCCAGAAAAACACAATATCCTGTTGTAGACCGTCTATCAATAGGTGAACCTGCCCAATCTGCATCACAATACCCAGAGACATGAATGCTTCCTTTGTCTTCATATAACAATCCTTGCCCGGGAGCCTTCTTTACATACCTTAGAATGCGAATGAGAGCATTCCAATGGTCAACACATGGAGCCTGCATGAACTGACTAACCACTCCAACTGCAAAGGATAGATCTGGCCTTGTAATAGTGAGATAAATCAGTTTGCCAACCAGCCTCCTATACCTCTCTGGATCGGAGAATAATTCACCTTCTTCTGTCCTTAATTTCTGGTTTGGGTCCATGGGACTGTCTACCGGTCTACAATCAATCATGCCTGTTTCTTGTAATATATCAAGAGCATACTTCCTTTGGGAGATTACAACTCCATCTTTTGATTGCGCTACTTCAATGCCTAAAAAGTATTTGAGACTTCCAAGATCCTTGGTTTGAAAATGTCTACACAAGTACTCTTTTAGTTGAGATATTCCAACAGCATCATTTCCTGTAATGACAATATCATCAACATATACTATTAAGTAAACACATTTCCCGAGAGAAGAATGACAATAAAAAACTGAATGGTCTGCTTCACTACGTTTTAGCCCAAATTTTTGAACAATGGAGCTAAACTTTCCAAACCAAGCACGTGGGGATTGCTTAAGGCCATATAGAGATCGATGCAATTTGCATACCATACCAGACTCCCCCTGAGCAACAAACCCAGGAGGTTGCTCCATATAAACTTCTTCCTCAAGATCACCATGTAGGAAGGCATTCTTGATATCCAATTGATGAAGTGGCCAGTGACGAATGGCTGCCATGGCAAAGAAGAGACGAATAGTAGTCATCTTGGCTACAGGAGAGAAAGTGTCACAATAATCAAGACCATAAACCTGAGTGTAACCTTTGGCAACAAGCCGAGCTTTGAGCCGATCAATTTCACCATCAGGGCCAACTTTAACTGCATACACCCATCGACAACCAACCGCCTTTTTTCCTGGGGGAAGGGGCACCAGCTCCCAAGTATTACTGTGGTCAAGAGCCTGCATTTCTGCAATCATAGCTTGTCGCCATCCAGGATGATCAAGTGCTTCTTCCACATTCTTGGGTATAATAACAGAGGACACTGAGGATAAAAGAGAAAAATAGGAGGGCGACAATCGATGATAGCTTAGAAAATTATAAATGGGATGAGGGTTCCGAGTGGAACGAGTACCTTTTCTGAGGGCAATAGGCCATGCTGAATCATTTGCACCAGGAGGCGTGTGAGGAGGTGACGAGGGAGAAGAATCTGAAGTAGGAGATTCACCATTGTCTTGGGGAGGTGGACTATCCATTGAGGCCCTGTGTGGGATGATCTCAGTATGTGGAGAAACAGGTGTAGAAGGATTGTGATCAAGACTTGGAATGACAGAGACAGTGGAGCTATTTGACTCAGCCATTGGAATAGGAAGGACTTGCTGGAGGATAGAAACATCCTGAACAGATGGAGAGAAGTAAGGAGTCTGTTCAAAGAATGTGACATTGGCAGACATGTAATACTTCTTAGTTTCAGGAGAGTAACACCGATATCCTTTTTGAAGTCGAGAATAGCCTAAGAAGACACATTTGAGAGCGCGAGCGGAGAGTTTGTCTAGACCTGGAGACATGTCATGAACAAAACATACACAGCCAAACACTCGGGGAGATGTATGAAAGAGAGGATCATTAGGAAACAAAATGGAGAAAGGGACTTTATTATCAAGAGAGGAGGAGGGCATCCTATTAATAAGATAACATGAAGTTAAGATGGCATCCCCCCAGTGATGGACAGGAATATGGGCACCAAGCAAAAGGGTACGAGCAGTTTCAACCAAGTGTCTATTTTTTCGTTCTGCTATACCATTTTGTTGTGGTGTATGAGGACAAGTAGACTGATGTAAGATACCATGGGAACTCAAGATGGCAGAAAAGGAGGATGAGAAATACTCTTTTGCATTATCAGTTCTTAATATTTTGATTACTTGACCAAATTGATTCTTGATTTCATTCAAAAAGGATGTAAAGATAACTAACAATTCAGAACGATTTTTCATAAGATAAACCCAAGTACATCTTGAATATTCATCAATAAAGGTAACAAAATATCTAAAACCAAAGGAGGAGATACGACTAGGTCCCCATATATCAGAATGGATGATGGAAAAACTAGAATTACATATTGATTGAGACCTTTTAGGAAAGGAAGATCTAACATGTTTTCCTAATTGACATGACTCACATTCTAAAGTTTGGAGACCACTAAGTTCAGGACACATCTTTTTTAATTTGGACAAATGAGGATGGCCAAGTCGATCATGTAGCACTTTAGGATTAGGAGCAGCAACACAAGACACCCTTGGACGAGATCCAAAATGGTATAATCCGCCAGCTTCATATCCTTCTCCAATCTGTCTCCCCGAACCACGCTCCTGTATAACAAAAGATTTATGATCAAAGGTTATTGAACAATTTAACATTTTAGTCAACTGGCTTAAGGAAATTAAATTAAAAGGACAATTAGGGACAAAAAGGACTGAGTTGAGATTGAGGGAGGGAGACAAAGAAACATGACCGACTCCTTTGGAAGAAGTTTTAGATCCATTTGCAAGGGTTATGAAATGAGGTTTTTCTCGAAAGGAAATAGATGAGAACAAAGAGGTATTACCAGAAATGTGATCAGAAGCACCTGAGTCAATTACCCATGAATTTTGACATTCCATAGATTGAGAAACGCAGGCTGTTGATGTATTGGGAGATTGAGATGGTTGTGCCAAGCTGTTAGACTTTAACCTTAAATACTCTTGATATTCATCCTCAGAAAACATAGAAGTGGAGGTTTCAGTTTTCGAAGTGGAAGTTTCAGTCTTCGAAATATTGGCGGTTTTGGAAGGGAAACCATGTAAGGAGTAGCAATTCTCTTGAGTATGACCCATCCTTTTACAATATGTGCATTGAGTACGTCCCCGACCTCCTCGTCCTCCTCCGCTAGTGCCACATCCTCCTCTTCCTCGTGTGGCAACCATGACAGATGGTTCCACTAGTTCATGCGCTTCTTGAGTTTGAGATACCGGGACACGCAGAAGGCGAGTGGTCAATGTTTCCATAGAGGGAACCTCATGACTAGTTAGAAGTTGATCTCTGAGATGATCAAAATCGGGATGTAGGGCACGAAGGATCAACACCATGTAAAATTTGTCTAGTTTCTTTTTGATATCCTCTAATGGATCTACTTCCAAAAACATCCTAAGTTCTTCGACAGCAGATTGGGCTTCAGCCATGAAGGACACCATATCATGGTCTGCCATTTTAAGAGATGCAAGCTTGTTCGTAGTGTCATAGAGACGTTGAATATCGTTGGCATAAATGCTTTGGGCTTTCTTCCAAAAGGAGTGACAAGTTTTGAAAGCCCTCAAAGATACAAGAAGTTTGGGTTCCACTGATTGCCATAACAGGGTACACAACTGGAAATCTGCTTGTTTCCACTGATCAGCTTTTTCAGTAGGCACATGGCTTCCATCTCGCTCAAGGTGGTCATAATGCCCTTGGCCACGGAACCACATTTCAACAGCAGCAGACCATGATAGATAATTTTTTCCATTTAGCTTCTCGGAGGTAATTGATGGACTTCCAAAGAAGGAAAGAGTACTGCCAGACGCCATCTCTGAAGAAGACAAATAGTACTAGCGAGGAACAAAAAAACCCTAAGGGTTTAGACGAAGGAAACTGTGACAGTGATGGACGACGGTGGCCGGCAACGGCGGGCGGTGAACGGCGGCCGGCGACGGACGACGGTGGCCGGCGGCGACGGTGGCCGGACGGTGGCCGGCGGCGGCGACGGTGACCGGCGGTTGACGGTGGCCGGCGGCGGGCAGCGGCGGGCAGCGGCGGGCGACGAAGAACTATGGCGCCGGACAGATATATATTACGAGACAGAAACCAGAGCGGGATCGACCCGCTCTGATACCAACTTAAGATTGAAAAGAAATAATTCTTGAGGGCTTGATTGATCCCTCTCACAATCTTCTATTTATAAGAATAAATTGATACACAAATACATGATAAATAGGGTAACCCTAGACACAATATAATCATGATAAATAGGGTAATCCTAGACACAATATAATCATGATAAATAGGGTAACCCTTGACACACTATAATGATGATAAAATAGGATAAATATCCTAACAAAGGTAATAACGAAAAGGTAAATCTTCCTAGGATCCTCCCATTCTCTCTCTCTAACTAATTTTGTCCACCTCAGCCCCTTTTATTTTGTTTTCTCCTGCTATAAACTTGTCCCCACTTCTTTTGCTCTTTTGTTTCTTTGTCCAATATATTGTGTGGCCCAACAGGTATTTGGGCTGTATCAATCAGCGTATGAGAAAGAATTGATGGCTGTAGTTCTATCCATCCAACATTGGAGACCCTATTTACTGGGGCGAAAATTTAAAGTTTTTTCTGATCAGAGAAGCCTCAAACAACTATTGCAGCAGCGCATCACAACAGGGAGCCAACATAATTGGGTAGCAAAGCTATTGGGGTATAACTTTGAAATAGTGTACAAGCCGGGTTGTGAGAACAAAGGTGCGGATGCACTGTCGCGGAGTAAGGACGCTGCAGCTTTAAGAAAATTGGTGACAGAGCCAATTTGGATGGATTATCCTGCAATAGTTGATGAGGCGCATAAGGATGGGGAGCTGGTGGAGATTATTACAGCACTGAAAGAGGGAAGAGTTGAGGGTAAGTATACAGGATTCAGCTATCAACAAGGTGTACTACAGTATAAAGGCAGGTTAGTCATTTCATCTCTATCACCTTGGATTCCTGAATTGTTGAAAGAGTTGCATGCATCTCCCCAAGCCGGACATTCTGGTTTCTATCGAACATATAGACGGGCTACGGCGAACTTATATTGGAAAGGGATGAAGGGGGATATCATGAAGTTTGTTCAAGAATGTGACACCTGTCAACGTCAAAAATATATAACTGCTGCCCCTGGAGGATTGTTACAACCCATGCCAATTCCGGAAGAAGTGTGGGAGGACATAAGCTTAGATTTTATTACAAATTTACCAAAATCCAAGGGATTTGATACGGTGTTGGTGGTTGTTGATAGACTTACAAAATATAGCCATTTCATTCCAGTAAAACATCCTTTTACTGCGAAGAGCATCGCTGAGATTTTTATCAGAGAGGTAGTTCGCTTACATGGGGTACCTAAATGAGTGGTAAGTGACAGAGATCCTACATTCATAAGCGCTTTTTGGAGGGAATTTTTCAGGCTACAGGGGACTAAGTTAAGGATGAGTTCAGCGTATCATCCACAAACCGATGGTCAAACGAAAGTGACCAATCGATGCCTGGAGACATACCTACGTTGCTTCATCACTGATCAACCGAAGGTGTTGATTAATTGGCTGCCGTGGGCAGAATTGTGGTTGAACACCACTTACCATGAATCTATAGGAACTACACCCTTTGAGGCAGTTTATGGGAGGCCTCCTCCAAGGATCATTCCAGTTGTAAGAGGAGAGGTGAAAGTAGAGGCAGTTCAGCGGGAATTAGTTGATAGAGATGAAGCTATTCGTCAGCTGAAGGGACACTTGGTGCGTTCCCAGGATCGTATGAAGGCACAAGCAAACAAACGTAGAAAAGAGAGAAGTTTTGAGATAGGGGACATGGTGTTTCTCAAACTAAAACCTCACAGGCAACACTCGGTTATTTCGCGCATCAGTCCTAAGCTTAGTGCAAGGTACTACGGACCTTTTGAAGTCATTGAAAGGATCGGAGAGGTAGCTTATCGGTTGCAGTTACCACCCAATTCAAAAATCCACCCTGTGTTTCATGTTTCGCTGCTCAAGAAGGCCATTGGGGAGTATAAATCAGCAGAAGGACTGCCCACAGGGCTAGAAGAGGACCAATCAGAGGTATGGTTACCCCAGAAAGTGTTGGCTACTAGATGCATACTCAAGAGGGGAGAAAGGGTTGACCAATGGTTGGTGCAGTGGCTAGGAAAAACAACAGAAGAAGCAACGTGGGAGGATGAAATGTCAATGAAGGTCCAATTTCCAACTTTTAGTCTTGAGGACAAGACTATCTTTCAAGAGGGCGGTATTGATACAGCCCAAATACCTGTTGGGCTACACAATATATTGGACAAAGAAACAAAAGAGCAAAAGAAGTGGGGACAAGTTTATAGCAGGAGAAAACAAAATAAAAGGGGCTGAGGTGGACAAAATTAGTTAGAGAGAGAGAATGGGAGGATCCTAGGAAGATTTACCTTTTCGTTATTACCTTTATATTGTCAGGACAGTGTGTGTAGGGAGGGGGTGTGAATGAAATATAGAGTGGAGAGTACCGTTTTGGTCTCTTAAGGAGCCTAGCTCTGGACAGTAGGTTATTCCTTCTGTTTTGGCCTTTATTTCAATGAAACAGGATCTATGATCCTTTCTTATACCATTTTTTCCTCTTAATTCATTTCTTGTTCTGTGGTTTCCTAACAAAGTCCACCCTGAATCCCTCCATAAATTGATTTTTTATCCCTATGTAGCCCGTTAATCAGTCTGGATGAGGCATGTGCTCTTTATACTAATGATACCTAACATTAGTATGGGGTTTGGTATGACACGGTGACTCTTGCACCTTAATGTTTTGATGGTTGTATGTTTGCATACCTTGGGCATGTTCATGTTACTTTGCACATTTTTAATGAATTATTACCATTCGTGGTCCTTATTCCAATTGGGACTAAAGAAAGGATTTGAGGGTTAGGCGTTTTTTTATTGTCCTTGCCCTTAGTGGTTTGCCTTTTGATTAATCTATCACTTGTGACCAAATTCTCAGGGACCATGGTCCCTATGATGACATACACTTCTTTTACATTGCTTTAGATTTCATCGAAGATTACTACCACATTTAGTGATACATTTACTCTTGCTTCTCAAACTAGTAATTTTGGACTAGGACATCTCAATTCAAGAGTCATCTCAACTGTGACATACCATTTATTGTTGTTGGAAGCTTCATGGTAAATTCCTCGTCCTACCTAGGTGGCCCAAACACCTATGATAGAAACCTCCTAACTCATTGGTCATCATTGTGCCAATTTGTCTAAGTTTCAACAATTGGTCCCTAGTCTCTCCAAGTTTCCAATTTACAATACGAATCATGTTGGTTAGGAAAACATAATCATAGTTTTTTTGCTAATTGAGTTAATAAAAAGGGTCCATTTGCCTTAGTTCATTTTTTTGAGTAAATGGACATGGTTCCTCAATGTCCCAAAACTTTGCCTTAAACTAGTTTTGCGTGGCTGAGAAATAAGTAAAGTCTGACCAAGGATTGATTCTGCAAAGGGGTTGAGAACTCAGGTAATGTTTGAATGATTCAACCTTGGTTTCGACACATGGCGTATACCCATGCTTCCTAAGAAAGGAAGTCTTGGTTCAGTGCAACCTGACACATACCTGAGGTAAAAGAATCCCTAATTTTTTAAAAATCTAATGTAGATCTTTTAACCCAACTAGGCAAATAGGTTTAAAAAAACAAGGGTTGGGAGACAAAATCCAATACAAACCCAATGCCAAATTAAATAAAACCTAAGCTAACCTTCATGAACCAACCATAACCCAAAATGGAAAGCCTGTTCAACTAACTACCATAGCTGCTGCAGTCAGCACCAGTGATTCTGCCACCGCCTGCAACCTGTTCCTTTGCTGTTCCTTGTGGCCTTTTAATTGCCATCAACCCTCTGCAGTGCTGCCATAAAAGCACTGCAATGCCTCCATCTGTCTCCCTTATCCTTATGAACTCACCTAGTCCAAACTCAAGGTTCTCATTTTTTTTCCTATTACCTCATTGGTTCTGCCCTTATTCTCCCCTCCCCCCTTTTCCCTTTTTTTTCTACTCAATGCTCATTCTTTATAAAACTGAAACCCCTAAATGTCGATTTTCCACCCACCCCAATGACATAGCTCAACATGGTTGTGTTTTGCTTGGAGTTTGTTGTTATTTGAATTTCTTGACTTGCTATTATTATAAATTGTACAAATGTTTTCATTATTTTTGCATTGTAATGACATTTCTGCATTTTTTATGGCTTAATTAAGTTTGAAGTCCCTTGTAAATTTGGTTATTTTCAATTGAGTTCTTGTTATAATTTTTTGGTCTACTGAGTACTCAAATTTTTTATGTTTTTCAATTGAGTCTCTCCCATTTAATTTTTCCATTAATTGGGTGATGTGGATGTTATCTTACTTTGTCATCTTATTTATTTTCACAGAATAAGAAATGTGAGATTTTGTGGTTAATATAAAATGATATTGTTGTAATTGTAAAATGACAAATAAATGTTATTATTTTATTGAAAATATGTTGGATAACAAGGGACCGTTGTTGTCACCTATATCAATGTGGTGATGGTGACGATTCCTTAGTTGCTACAGGTGTTACATTTATGGGAATATCATTTTATATTAACTACAAAAGCTTACATTTCTTAACAAGTGGAGAAAGTAAGCAATATGACGGGATAAGATAATGGTCACGTGACTCAGTTAACAGGAAAGTTAAATGGTAGGGACTTAATTGAAATATATAAAAATTTGATTACTCGGAACAAAAAAAATTAATAGGGACTCAATTGAAATACAAAAAATTATGAGGGACTTGAAACTTAATTAAGCCTTTTTTCATTTATCTATATGGACATTGATTTTTGTTTAGTCTGCAATGGTTCTGCAATAAATCGTTTTGACTTCCAATATATTTTTGTAAAGGAATTTTGGGTTGTTCATATCTTCCATATCCATAACACCGTTCTAATAATGAGAAATTAACTCAATCTTTTTATATAAACCAGCAATGTAGTGTCAGTTAGACACAATTTCAACATTGTATGTGTGTGACGTTCTCATTAAAAAATAGAAGCCCTGATTTTAACGATGAAGTTTATTTTTGTAGATTGCTCAAGCCACATCCAACCAGATGTCCAAGCGTGATCCTTTGAGACCTTACATGAATGTAATCGATGATATGCTAACTCAAATGGTATTAAACATAGATTTCTTGATTAAATATTTTGAGTACACAGCCTAGATCTTTGTTTGGATATAACCTTGAATGTTCCAGTTCAGGGAAGATCCATCCTTCAAACCACAAGGTGGCCAATTAGGGGAAAGTGATATGGATTATGACACCGATGAGAAGTCAATGGCAACACTTAGGCGTCATCTTCGAGGAGCAACTGAGGAGTACTACAGGTATAAAAGGTAAGCAAATCATCAACTTGGTCTTTTAAGTGGGTTTATTGAAAAATTGTTCTTATCTATTATCCTTACTAAGAGATTTCACATATTGAGATATTTTATGCTAATGATCCATGCTAGTTTGATGGATAATTAACTCTTTCTGTTCACTGGCATTGTCTAATCCCCAAAGTATATTGACTAGGTATATATTACAACTTGATTATTTGATTTATATCTTACTTTTGCATTCTTGTAGTGAGTATATTACTTACGTGTTAGAAGCCCTTGAGTTGGAAGATGTGATAAAGAATTATGATCGGCGCAACTCCTCTGGATGGTTTGCTTTCAATCATATTTTTCTTTTGTTTTTCTTTGCCCCCTTGCAATATCCTTCTATACTAAATATATTAAAGGTTTTTCCGGCTCATCTTACTCAATTGTTATGCTTTCGTTACAGGAAATATATTTCAAGCTTTAGAGATGCTCGGACGGGCAAGATTGGGTCTTTATGTGACACTTTAGGTCAATAAAGAATACTAACCTATTTGTTCTTAAGTAAATATACTTTTCCCATGCAGCTAGAAACATATTTATTATTTTTAACTAGTAATAACCATCTTAGAATTTGGACTTAAGATATCGTTTAACCCTGCAAAACTAACTTATAAAGTAAAGATTATACAAGTTCTATTAGTAATGTTTAGGCCTTATCTCTAGTTTATGTAATATCATAAACCCTAAGAGTCACTGTCTTGATGGTTGTACACTATGATGCTTCACTTAGCCTTTTTGGTCAACTCTATCATAGGTGGTCCTTTCATAAGGTAAGGATTGACCAGGTTTTGTAAGCACTATTTAGGTCTTATATCTAGTCAATACGAGATTTCTACCCTTTTAAGAGCCGAAGTCGTGATTGCTGCATACTTTGATCTTCTCTTATCCTTTCTCCTTAGTTCCTCCATATATAGCCCCTTCCAAGACATTGTGAACCTAATATATAGCCATTCCGAGACATAGAGAACCAACTTTGAGAGACCACGGTTAAGGCAGACTAGGACAAGCTCAAGCAAGACAACTTTCGGACATATCAATTTCCACGAGTTCAATAAACATGTTACCCTTTCTGTCTATGAAAATATCATTAACAAATAATGCAACATATATGGCTTAATTGACCTTTTACTTCCTGCATAAGAAACATTTTGTGTAACTATTTTTGCAGTGTATATTTTTCAATGTCGATTATTTGGGGAAAATTGTATGTAACTAATCAAGTACTAATTTCAGAGGTACCTGTGATTAATTATCGTCCTAACTAATGTTCTTAGGTGCTAATATGTTAGTTGACTTCTATTGGTATTTTAAGCTCTAATTTAGTTAAATCTTATTAAGTGCTCATTTTGTTAAAAGTAAACACAAACAAAGAAAATTAAGATTTGAAACAACTCAGTGTAACTTAACCAAATATATTACTCTCATTGACAGTGTTCTTGGTTTATAGCTCTTGAAAATCTTGGGCTCAAAAATACTTTAAGAACTCTTTTGGCATTCTCACCCAACATGCTCAATTCTCTTTACTAGTAGCACCTAGGACTCACAACAATCTCCCAAATATCAAAGTAGGAAGATTACTAAACTCTCTTGGGCCAGATGACAGCACCCATCATTTAACCTCATCTGTGCTGAAGCATTAATGCTCACATACCCCCTGCACCCTTAGCTTCACCTACACGTTGTGATTGTCTTGGTCATTGAGCATCCCTTTTATCCATTGAGTATAGAGCACCTCAGTCTTGTACCAAACTGGCCATCATATGCATTATAGAGTCACCCCATTCTGATCCCTGAATCAACTTCCATCCCTGCAACTCCGCCAGTCACACTCTGGCCACCTTCTCAGTCATGGCTGCCCCCGAACAAAACACATTTCATTTGAACCTTTGTCATGCATCAAATCCAAGAAAAGGCAGAAAAAGTACCTTTAGCTGTTGAATAGAAATTGATAAATCACCAGGGGAAGCAAACAATTACAAACATAATTGATTCAAGAAACAAAGGGAATGATTGGAAAATGATAGAAAATGCAGTTCTGTTGGAACAGAATACAGCGGAAAGATGAATACATGTTGCTAATACTTTGACACCTAGTTTAAGCATAGAGTAAATTGCACTCATCTTCCCTGTCTCCTTTCCGAATTCACCTGAACCCCCTCCCTTTTGGAGACCTATAGAAAACTTTCACAATTGTTTGAAAAATATTATTTGTACCCCTATAAGGCTGATTGCTATAAACATTTAAGAAACAGGAGTATTATGTGCAATCCGTAAAAACTTTAGTAGTTGATTTACTCTTGATCATGATATTTGGGGGATAGTATAGGTCTTGTGTACAGAAATTAATTTTTTATATGTAGAGTGCATTAAGAACATGAGCTAATCAAGGACTAATGGGGCAAACTGAAAGCTATTAACAACAGTCATAATTATAGTTGGTTAGCATTTTAGTGTGTTCTAAATGTGGTAGTAAATTTAAACTATTTCTCTGACAGTACATAATGATGGATTAAAGTGATAGAGAACGAGTGCATCCATCTCTTATTTCAAGTGAGTTAATTTTACCAAGATTTTATTTGAGATCAATGGTGGATCCTTCCTCGCTTTACAATTTCTCAATTTAAGAAGACCAAATCCATTACTTTTTATGCATATAGATTATAGTGAATTTGTGTTCATTATTCAATACAATAATGTATATTGAAGTCATTTAAAACATTCAAGCTTGTTAATGGAGGTTTCCTTTGGTTTAGAAAGAGCAGAGAATTTGAATCCAATGTTTTCAAACCTGGTGGGAAGTCTATGTAGTTTGGTCATACACATATGCGCTGTCTTTTGCTTCAAACATTCTTAAACTTCATTTTGCTCTATATTTTCCTTTCTCAGTTAAGTTTCCTGCTGCATCAATGTTGCATGATGACATCATGTACTCCGTCCTTTTAATACAGGCTTATGAATAAATGGTGGTTCTTTGCAGAATTTTTCTGGCGATGCATTTTAAGAAAGCAAGTTCAGAAAGGCTTGGCTGTTATACTTGGTGTCATGTCTGTTACAATTCTTTTAGCAGAAGCTACTCTTCTACCTAGTCTTGATCTATCACTTTTCTCGATTCTTATAAAATCTGTTGGAACAGAGGAAGTGCTTGTTCAGGTAGATCAAGTTAATAAGAGACAAGTCTTTGTACTAAACATGGGCACCAACATACTTATATGTATATTTGAAATCTTAATTTACCTTGTAAAAAGAAAGATTGGATGAATAGTTAATTCTAGGATACGGAAATCTTTTATCAATTTAAAGTAAAGTGAAGTCTCTCAGGTCCCGTGAACTTCTGTGATTGAGTAACATGCTCCTGTTTGGTGCATATTGACCAACTGCACGGGCTTTTCTTTTGTCTGTTCCCGGCATATCTTTATCTAGCAAATTAAACTTGCTTTTTTGTTTGAGGCTGTAATTCAATCCCTGTGAAATTGTTACTGTCATCATATATAGTTAACAAAAGGTTTGAAACTAAATTCGAATTTGGAGTTGGGTTATACATGAAACTGAAGCAAACAAATACTCTTGTAATTTGTGAATAATATGCATTATTTCTTTGATGAAATGCTTTATATATACCATATTTAAAATAAAGACAGGCTGCCTTTTGAATCCCATTTCTTCAATTTCTTGCTTAGGCGTTTGCATTTGTTCCTCTCATGTACATGTGCATCTGCACATACTACTCCTTGTTCAAAATTGGAACATTGGTGTTTTACTCGTTGACACCCCGACAGACCAGCTCAGTGAGCCTGCTTATGATATGCTCGTAAGATTTTACACTCTACCACTACTGCTACTTATTATTTCTGTTCCTTGAATTGCTAATTCTATCTTGCACATCATTATTTTCTCTCTCATTTGCAGTATGATTGCTCGTTATGCTCCTCCAATCTCATACAACTTTCTCAATCTTATTCGTCTTGGTTCTGCGAAAACAACTATCTTTGAAAAGGTAAGTATTTTTTCATGGTTTACGAATTGGTTACGTTGTTGTTTAATATTTTCTTCTGAACTTATCTGCATATAGTATTGTTAAAAACTATCGTTGAGTGTAAAGAAGTAAAAACCTCTGGTTACTTTGCGATTAGAAGAGTAATTTGATTCTAGAGTATCAAATCACTTCTTAGATTTTAGTAATCCTGGAAATTGTGATTTACATGGCTATACTGCCTGAGTGCACGATATATTGTAACTAGAAAAAGGCATGGCACTGAACCATTCCTTGATCAAGTTTACTGACAAAAAGAATGCTTTTCTTCTTTTTATTTTTTCCATTTTTTGTTTATTTTATTTTACCTTAACTTATTTTTCTAAGTGTCTGATGGTTTTGTTGTCTTTTATTTAGTCTCTAACTGCCTATATATAAATGTTCACATTATGCCAAAAAATCATTGACAACTGCTTATCAACATTTTTTGCTTTCCTTCCTT
Organism: Vigna umbellata; assembly: GCF_029865625.1. Classification (NCBI taxonomy): domain Eukaryota; kingdom Viridiplantae; phylum Streptophyta; class Magnoliopsida; order Fabales; family Fabaceae; genus Vigna; species Vigna umbellata. The sequence continues at coordinate 6,713,144 of NC_142171.1, forward strand.
CCTATTAGTTCCTTTTGCTAATTTAGTGCATTACATTATTAATTGCAGAGAATGGGGAACATTGATAATGCTGTCCCTTTCTTTGGAGACAAGTTTAACAAAATCTATCCACTTATTATGGTTGTATACACCCTTTTGGTTGCAAGCAACTTCTTTGATAGGGTATTTAATTTTCTCGGTAGCTGGAAGAGATACGTTTTTGAAGCTGAAGGTGAAGATATGGATGGTTTTGATCCGTCAGGATTAATTATCTTACAGAAAGGTATGATAGCGAAGAACTCTGTAGTTGTCATCAGTCAAACTATTAAATGATAAATCATGTCTAAATTAGTTAACCTTGAAGAAACGTGGGGTTTGTGATGATTTCTTGTACTGATTTTCACACAATCTGTAGAACGATCTTGGCTTGAGCAAGGACGCAATGTAGGCGAGCAAGTTGTTCCATTAGTGAGGAATTTTAATGGAATTGATCTTGAATCTAACGACAGTAGTACGGTATGTCAACACCCTATCAATAAGAAAATTGAAGCTATTTTCTCTCTATTTTCATCATTCATGCGACACTGTCATGAATTTGATGGCTGCAAGATATGACACTTTTTACTTGTGGTCAAAATTCAAACAGTTCACTCACATTAAGGCTGTGGTATGGTCAGGTGAAAAATGATGTTGAAATGAAGGGAACCTCGGCTTTAGTTAATAAAGAAATAGATGGAAATCAGCCTAAAACTTTAAAGGAAGAGACAAGGAGGCATAGCTCGAGCAGGGAAGCCATCAGCAGCAAGTATGCTGCTATCAGACAGCAAAGTGGATCAGCATATAAATTGAAGGCAGAAGAGAAAAATTTAGCATCTGCTAAGGTTTCCTTGGTCGAACACGACAATAATCGTTCTGGTAATGCTGCTGGAACTTCAGGCTTGGCCTCAACATGGCAAACAATGAAAACAAACTTTCAGAGTTTCAAGGCGAACTTAGGGGCCAACAGGTTCACACCTATTCGGCAAACACAGGAAAGTAAGATCCCTCATGTGTCCTCATCTGAGTCCCTTGATGATATATTTCAAAGACTGAAACGGCCTTCATTGGACCAAAATATTAACAATGATGAGGATAATTTGATGGGGAGCAATATTTCTGGCCCTCGTAGATGATATCCATAATTTGGGCGAGAAGTTGCAAGTGTTCTATAATTGATCGTGCAAAATCATATTATCATGTACAGTTTCTTGTTTCCTATGGTAGTTTATACCCCGATTGCATTCTAAAGATAGATAGCTTACCATACAGGAACTCGTAGTAGTTACAAATCAACCTCACATTAAATGTAGATTGTCATAGAGAAGGAATACTTCAAATTGAACCACTATACAGAGTTTCAGATATTTGTTCTGTTTATATTCATAATCTCATTTCACTTACCGGCGCATCATACCACACCTCTATACAGCGTTTCAAATATCGGGGTTTGGTTGTGTTTGTACACCTTGATTAACTTTTCTTACTTTGAAAATTTTCTAGTACAACACTTGTGGAACAATGGGAAAAGGGAGAGCGTGTGGAGGGGGGAAGTGAATATGGAATTGTTTAAGAAAACCACTAAAACTTCTGAAACTAAATATCCATCTTTACCATAGAGGAAGTCCATGCTCATACCCATCTTAATTATGAGGCGAGTTAGTTTAACTTTCATTTACATTACAGGATAAAATCTGAAGCTTCAACAAGAACCTCTCCTCGAACTTGGAGAATAAGTATATGTTAAACTGATACATCAGCTTGTTCTTTTTGAATAATCTTGTTACTGATACGGCGGATACCAAATTTGCTTGTCGAAAATGTGTTAGAAAGTAAATTAATTCTTTCTTAGATGAATACACATTTGTCATATGGAAACCTTTGCACGAACCCAATTGCAAACTCAATAAAAGTCCTCCACAATTATGTGTAGTTACATCACTGAAAAAAAAAGTGGATCTACAATAACATTAAAAATGCATACTCTTTCCCTCCCTCACTGTCCTGGAATGCATGAAGGCCTCCTTACCGTTCTTTCTGGTCAATTTGAGCAGCTTGGACCAAACACCCATTTTCTTACTCCCCCCGCGGTTTTCATTGACTTCCCTATCTGTGTTTCGGCTTCCTGAAGCAAAGGCAATGGAGTTACTCTTCTTCAATCCATAATTGAAACTAACCATGGAAGAGGCAGAATCCACCACGCTAGAAGCATGGCGACGATGGTGATGGTGATGGTGATTGTGAGACATATAATAAGAAAAAGGTTGAGAAGGAGAAGGAAGAGGATAAGTTGGATTGTTTATGTCATAGAGCTTCAAAAGTTTGTCTCTTAAGCAAAAGGGACAAACACCTTGTAATTGCTTGTTATCAGGGTGGTACTTGCATCCTCCTCCTCTTGCTGCTTCTAACTTCATATCTGATCCAATGCTACTTCTTTCTCTTTGCCTCTTCTCAATTTATAGATTCATTATTCGCAGTTGCAATGCATAGAAAATTCACCAGTACTACTTTCCTCGAAGTTTCTTCTTAATTACCGCCACGAATGACAGTGAATCAACTTCTATGACTCCGTCCAATATAATCCCATTTCTTATGTTCCTTTTTCCATTAAATGATTTTTTTACGCAATCTTTAAAAGGAAATGACATAAATCAATTTAAGAAAATTGTACGTGTGATCACATACAATTATTATGAATAAATAAATAGTGGTCAAAATCATGTACTTCACGACCCTGTTTGTATAAGAAACAAACAGAACTTCCTTTTCACAGTGACAATACTTCAACAACGTGGATTTTGAGAAAAGAAAAAAATCTCTCCATTTAAAGGAGGAAGTTATTATGGGCAGCATATATAATTTTCAATTTGGACATCCACTAATTGTAATCAATTCACAAAAAAATCAGAACTGAACACATTCTTTTTGTTTGATTTTGTCTCTATGGGTTTAAATCCAACTAAATTAATAAAATCAGTTATCTTTGATTCCGAGATTTATTTTGTAATTTAAGGCTTGTTGACTTGGTACTTCATTGGAATAAATTACAAATTAATAAACAAATATGTTGTAATTAAGGAATATGATTATTGTATATATACACATATTTCTGATTTTCAGTTTAGTTTTATTATTTATTAGCAAATAAATTTGCTACAAATTAAGGATGTGATTGTAATATATATTTATGACAGATTATGTATTATTAAGAAATAAATCTTCTATAAATTAAGACACAAATCTGCTGCTAATATGCATATATCTATATATTAAGACACTGTATTAGAGTAAATCAGTTAAATATGTTATATTTCTTTTATTTTTACCTTAAAATGCACAATAAGATATCTTTTTTTATTATTTGAACTAATCAACTTGAATTTTAAGTCTGCTTGATTCAAAAATTATGAAATCAAATTAATTTATTCAAAATATTCAAATTATTTGTCATAAAAAAAGACTAGATCAAACTGCTATCATAATTTTCTTTTAATTATAATTTGATTTTTTTTATATGTGAATGACATTTTACCTTCGCACTTAAGGAAAGTGGTTTTCCAAAAAAGAAATATGCACACATTTGTAATTGAATACTGTATTAAGTTTGACGTTAATGCATATGTAACCAAAAGGTTAATGAATTAGAAAATAAAGCATTTCAATGGTTGAGAAATCAAATAACATAATGTAAAGAATGTTTCTTTCATAAAAAAAACAAAAGATGTGGAAAAGGCAGCAAAATCAAAGGTGTGTCCTTTGACTCGGAGAAAAATATGTAGCAAGTCAAGGTTGCACGTGAGGCTATTAAATTAATTATTTTTAGGTTTCGTAGAAAAAAAAAATTAGGAGAAAGAAAGAAAAAATTGTTATTTTATTATTATATATGAATAGTGTTGTTGGATTATTTCGGTGATTGATAGGTATACAAGGAAACTTCTCTGAACATAGCCCAATACAATGTTTTTCGTTTTTTGAAGTGGTCATAAGAGAAGAAAACAAAAGAGGTTCAAGTTCACGTAAAAGTCTATATTTTGTATGAATGCATCAAATTTGGTAATACGGGTTCCATTTTGAATGTCTAAATGTATAATAACATTATAATTTAAAACGTATGAACTTTTACAAATTTAAATTTATTAAGTAATTGTAATTAAACAATTGAAAACTAAATGGCATGGCCAAACCCATTTTATCTTCTACAATTTTGAAAATTTGTCATTACATAGAAAATTGAGTTTTTAAGAATAGATAATATGTTCTAAATAATAAGACTATGTTATTTTAATATTAAAAAATCAAAAGGTATAAATAGAAATTTGATTAAAGGTTTCGTTACTTAAAACACACAATCTCTCTAAAGATAGTTCTATGAACTTCTTTGTCCTCTCTCTTCGAGTTCTAACCATAGAATCATTTTCTTGATGATTACGAAGTGCATGTGATCACGACAACGAGGTCTTTACTTCCATTCGGTCAATTTTCTGAAAAGAAAAAGTTAGTTTCTATTCTTTTCTTAAGCTGCATTTTCTTTAATGCATGTGAGGAATAGCTTGTCGCATGCTTCTTCTTGGCTTTCTAGTTGATTCTCTACTGACCAGTGGTTCTAACTGTGTATCCTAATTATAATTTTGTTATTTGTAGGTATAGATAGAGTATTCTGAGCTAAGGGGGTGATTATCTGTATCTTAGAGTTGTTGAAGCTTCCTACCATGTAAGGGAAGCTATATATTTGCTTTTCTAAGTCTTTAATAAATTTGTTTGGATGTGTTTTAATATGATTGCTTGAAATTGGTAAAATTTAATGTTATCTATTACTAGTATAGTCTTTATGTAAATATTGATTAATTGTATTTGTTTTGATAACTTGAGATGATGTATTGAGGTTATAATTAGTGAAATATGTTGTTGTATCTTGAGGTAGTCAATAGGTTGAGTTTTAGGATAATTTTCAGTCCATTTTTGGAGGTTTTTACAGGTGAAAATCTAAAGGAGTTATTTTGTAATGAAACTGAAAGTTTGAGGTCTGTTTTTGAGTCAATTATAACATGTTTAAACACTTAGTTTGCTGATTTCTGGTTTATAACATGTAGAATTGAATATATGAGTTTTTGAGTGGTTGGGTTGATCTAATGCTTCTTTTTTTACCAAATGAGCAAATAGGTACTCATTTTCAGTCATAAACATATTTTTGCATCAATTCTAGTGTCAAGGATACTAATTTAGTCTTTTGGATAGGTCTGAGGTGCATTAAAATTAGAAAAAATAATTGTTGTTATCTCGTACAACGCTGAGCGACCCTATGTGGTGTAGATCACTGTTAAAACTGAGAGTCACTAAGCTTCATGATGTTGAGTGCCACCTTAGGCGCTGTGCCATGAAGTCAATGAGGTCTCTGACTTTTGGGAATTGAGTGATGGAATTGAGCGTTGATTGTCACTTTTCCACTACAGGTCTGGACCTCTTTTTCCCTTAATTTGTTGGGCGAGAGTTCCTCTCGTTCGGCGTCTTATCTCTTTGGTGGGCATCCAGTTTCTAGTTATTTATGTGGTTTTCCATGCTTTCTTTCGTGGTTGCTTTGATCTGATTATTAGGATGTTATGAGTATATTTTGAGGTTTATGAATATTTATGAATGATAATGATGAAAGTGTATTTGATTTTAGTATGTGGTGAAAGGGATTCCATGGAGAAGATCTTTGTGTGATGCTTATGTGTAATGTATTGTTGTAGGGGCTCCGAAATTAGAGAATGTTGTAGGGGCTCCGAAATCAGAGAATGTTTCTTACACTCCAATATCCATCCAACCTCAAGTTGAGAGGGGTGGTTATGTCATGAGGAGTAGCATGAGATCTTTAGCCTAGAGTCAGTTTGGCCATAGGTATTTGCATATTAAGCTTGTATGGTAGTTAGGGTGGTGTGTTGTTTCACCGCACATGCACAAGTTCCCTAAGAGTTTGACACCAATATGATCAAGTCTAGAGTCTAATTATGTATTTAGGTATTTGATGGTTTTGAGAATGAAATTGTTAGATTATTGACTTGATTGAATTACATATTTGTTTCTTTTATAAATTAGCTTACATTGTTGCTTGTTTGATTCTTTCTCTTTTGTAATAATCACCTGATTAGTGTGAGCAGAGGAAGATATTTCAGTTGAGTAGGTGTTAGGTGATGAGGATGTTGATGCTTAGATAATTAGAGTAGTATTGGTTTAATTTATGGTGTTTTGAAGAATCTTTAGTTTATGTTTATATAATCTTAGAAATAGAATATCTTGTATATAAAGTTTGAATTATGGTTATATTTAAGGTAATTATAATCATATTTTATATGTTTCCTTTTAGCTTAACCGATCATGTTTATTAAATATGTGATAATTCCATAATAGTGTTAAAACTATAAATTTGGGATGTTACAATTTGGTGTTAAAGTAGTTCTTCCTTAGAAAACCTTTTGGTTATGAGTATACTAAGTTTTTGTAGTGTACTCTTAATTATGTTTAGTTAAGATTTCAGTTTATTTGAGTAAACTGATGGCTTTTTTCTGTGTGAGCAGAGTATGTCACCTAGGCCTCCTCCTCCTCCACCCACGAATCTGAATCTGCCCAATTTGGTTAGGATGATGAAATCCTTTGTGGTAGTAATGCAGTAGAATGCTTCATTGGTTCAAGAAAACAATGTAGCTTTGCAACAATTGGAGTCATGATCAAAGATTATCCTTCTAGTAAGAGTTGTGACTCAACTACAGTAGTCAGTGCAACCACAATAGAGTAGGGTGGAAGACCCTAGGCTTCGGGTAAAGTATACACTATGTCAGGGGTAGAGGCATCCATTTTAGGTAATCTTATAGTAGGAAGTTGTCTTATATTTGGTATAAGCTTATCTGTGTTATTTGATTATGGAGAGATACACTCTTTTGTATCAAACATGTGTGTGTGTAAGAGTTGAGTTTGCCTATAAAAGAGCTGTAGTACGACCTTGTGGTATCTACTTTAGCTTCTAGTTTAGTTAAGACTTTTTATCTTTGTGCAGGATGTCCAATGGTTGTTGAAGGGTGTAAGTTCAAAGTGAATCTCAGTTGCTTACCCCTACAAGGTTTGGATGTAATCTTAGAGATGGATATGTTATCTAGTAATCATATTCTTATTGATTACAATAAGAAAAAGTTGTAGTGAAGACGAACCAAAGTTCTTGTCGTCTAGCTAGGTGTGTCATGAAGCAAAGTAGGGATTTTGTTGCTTTATTATCTCAACTCATTTGGATGTTGAGCAAAGTGGAGGGAGTTTGGTTATACCGGTGGTGAGTGAGTCTGTTGATGTTTTTCCCGAGGAAGTACCAGGATTACCTCCTCAGAAAGAGGTGGAGTTCTCTATTGATCTGGTACCAGAAGTGGGGCCAATGTCGAGTTCCTTATAGGATGACTCTAGTTGAGTTGGTGGAGTTAAAGAAACAGGTTGATGAGTTGTTTGAGAAACAATTTATCAATTCGAGCGTTTCACGTAGAGAGCACCGGTGTTGCTAATGAAGAAGAAGGATGAAAGCTCTAGGCTATGTGTGAATTACAAACAATTGAACAAGCTAACAATCAAGAATAAGTATCTCTTGTCAAGAATAGACGACTTGATGGATCAGTTGCACGGAGTGGTGGTGTTTTCTAAGATAGATCTACGGTGGGGATATCACCAGGTTTTGGTAAAGGCAGGAGATGTGCAAATAGATATGGCATTACGAGTATGTTGTTATGCCTTTTGGTGTAACTAATTAACACTCCATCTTTATTCATGGATTATATGAACAAGATCTTTCGACCTTTTGTAGATAAGTTTGTTGTAGCCTTTATAAACGATATTCTTATCTATTACAGAACTCAGGAGGATGTTTTTCCTATACCTTCATATATATTAAATTTCCAATTATATTCCTTTTGAAATTAATAAAAAAAAATATTCTTTATTATGTAATTCATAAATATTTCGAATTAGACAATTCATAATACGAATTTGAAAGACAATTTGAAATGTAAATTATATTTCAAATTTTACAATCCGTAATACAAATTAAATTTCAGTTTGTACAATTTGTAATGCAAATTTATATTCCAAATTTTACCATCATAATGTAAATTCGAAAAACAATTTAGATTGCAAATTACATTACATTTGTATAATTTATAATACAAATTTAAATTCTAAACTGTACAATATGTAATACAAATTTGGAAAAAAGAAAACTTGATATGAAAATACGTTCATAATGTAAATTTACATGTGATTATACAATTCGTACTATAAATTTACATTACACATTGTATAATCTGTAAATTTGTAAGTGAACATGGATGTGCAAATTATTTAATAAAGGATATATAAGTTATTTTATCACGATTATGACATTCAGAAAGAAAACATGAAGGTGCAGGAATAAATCCCACTAAATGTCAGAAACTTCATATGTTATTGGGTCATTATGGTGGTTATTGCTTCCTTCACCCCCATAAATTTCTTACTACACCCCATCATTTATTTTAATTCCATATCTATCTTTCTGTGTTTTATTTGAACACTAATGTATCTATATTATGGTGCGAGGTCTCTCGTCGAGGTCAAATGAGGTGGTAAGTGAGCACGTTATGATATGTTACCGGAAAATAGATTTCCAAAAATAGAAGAAAGAGGACGCATACAGTTGCCTCAAGCATCAAGGCACACTACCTGGGTAATAACAGCCGCACCAGGAACATGAAGGTAGGTGAAAAGTTAGGGCTAAATGAAATAATAAAGATTATTATTGGAATTTCACATTATCGATGGAGTGGAAGAAGAAATTTGAGGGGTGCAGGAAGCAATTCTCTTCAGAGGTCTGCTTTTCTAGAATCATAAAGAGGATGGGCCTAATGGGCTCATCGAATTGCACACTGCAACTCTATCATCCTGGAACAAAAACCTTTCTTGAAATGACACACACTGTGTATATATAAATTACATTTTTATAAAACAGGAGTTTGATATTTAACTGGACCCACAACTTTTCTTTCTACATTAAACCTAAATAGATGCAATGAGGAATATATGGAGAAAAGTTTTACTGGGAGAGAAAATATAAGAATAAAATGTGAAATGAAAGATGTTGGAGTTATTTTGTATTTTAATGGTATAAGGGTAAACGAGTGAATATTGTAAAGGTAATAGTACAGCAGATTTTGGCAGGAATATGAAGATTGGAAATTGTCAGTGGTATTGTAAAGTACATTTCAGTGTCCATCGTGAAAGGGTGGTGGGAATGGATTATGTTCACACAATATGTTATAAGAGAAGGACACAAATTAATTCTACAAGGACTCCGTATCTCTATTATTACAACTTTTATTCTACTATATCACTTTTTCCATATTTTTACAACTTTTATTCTAGTATAAGACTTTTATAAAACTCTTTTTTTATCAACATTTTACTTAGTTATTGTGAAAATTGTATTTTTTTAATGTAAATATTTTATTTTATTTATATGATGTTAGCATACTTTTATATTAATATCGTATAAAACTCAAATTTTATTAGATTTAGATATATGATTAAGATTCACATACATTTTTTTTAATTTTAAATAAAATAATTTTTTATTACCTAAATGTATATCATATATTGACATAACTTTCTGAAGTTCACATTCTTTAAGTGTTTATACCAATTTTGATATATTACGTTTTTTGACAAATGAATATAAAAAATTTAAATTTAGGTGTGTCGTTCTCCTACTTTTATTATCGACCAGTTTCACTACTTATCACCACTACTATTTCATATCAGTTTTCTCTGTCATTGTCATATATTTTTCAAGTCACCTTTTCTTAAAAAACATAAATGTTTGTGTAGAAAATGCTATTTATGATCGATTCAGCTTCTTGATTTTACAGTAATGATAAAAATGCTATTATTATATACACAGTCATTCTTTTTACAGTCAAAAACTGCAAAAACTTTCCATAAATTAAGAAACTATCTCCTCTCCTGAGTTGATGATAGTTAATTCTACCTACTAAATTAGTTAATATAAAGAGAAAAAAGGTAGGAATTTCCCAATCCCAATGGGAGTTGAAAAGTATTGGGTGGATGCAAAAGTGATTCTTGCTTTGTATTCTTTCAATTTCAGTTTGATAATGTGTCTCATGAAATGTGATGTTAAGATGTGACATAAGAGAGAGTGAATGTAATTGTGGGGTCTATCTCATACTTCCCACCAACCATCTCCACCTTCTATCTCCACTCACCTACCATTCTTCGACTTACAAATATCAATGGCTAGGGTTTGGAAAAATCTGCTACTCCTTCTCGTCTTCCTTAAATATCTTATATTTATTCATGTGTGAATTTAATATTAAAATTATAAATTATAATATAATTTTATAATTATATACAAAGAGGTAGTAGATTGTTATCTTATACATAATTACACTAACTACACTTGAGTGTAATGATTCATATAGATATATGTTGTAACTTGTTAAAATAACACCAAAAGATGATCACACAAACGTTGAAGAACGGGGTAAGTTTAATACTTGTGCGTCACCACTTCCAGAACTTCCACAAAAAAATTCAAGGAAGCAAAATTATAATTTTTATATAAAAATTATTTTCTTTATTAGAAAAAGTTTTCATTTCTCTTTAAATTTCCTTTGCTCAAACTTTAGAATTTTTTTGGTTGTTGTCCAAACATATACACCACCTTGTATTATTGATAATTTTTAAAATTTAAATATTAACGAGCATCAATAATAAAATATTGAAGTTGAAAATTTAAATTAATCATCTCTTATTAAAATTCATAGATATACAAATGTATAAATTTTATCAATATCATCATTCTCAGTAAAACTTAGAATTAATAACTTCATTGTTAGGTCATTAAATCTACAATTCTTATAATTTTTTTATCAATTGTAACGAATAATATTTCAACTCTCAAATAATACTCTATTTAATATGATATTTTTTAATGACGAAAGTGTCCTTGTCTTATTACATAAGAAGTCCCAAATTTAGACACTTCAGGATCATGTTTTTTAAATTCATTATATGTAACTCTAGAAACTTTAGAGAGTTGTTTTTCATTTTTTTTCAATTCTTGAATTCTTATGAGTTTCTCAAGTTTAATTGACGTAGATGTATTTTATTCATCTTCAAGTCTTTCTTTTGAAAAAATAATTAAATTTTTTACTCTTTATCATAATTTGTCTAATATAAATTTATCACCCCTCACCTATTTAGAAAAGGATAAATTTATCAACACTCCAAATTAAATCTCAAAACCAATATTCAATGTTTCAAAAAAATTAACAACTTATAAATGATTATTTTCCTTTACCTTAAAAAGTAGATTCCTAATATTGTTATTTCCTTACACAACTTCAAATCCTAAACTAGCTCTATTTACACAAAGAAATGGAAGAAGAAAAGCCACGTACAAGAGAAAAATATATTGCTTAAAGAAAAAGGTAGAAAATGAACTTGCTCAGAAAAAGAAATTGTTTAATACAAAATGTTTCTTTGCATTTCAATTTCACTGTGGTGCAATTTGATTTAGGAAATGATGAGATATTGAAGGTGAAAATTGAGATAAAAATGAAATGTGAGCAAGAGATAGAAGTACGAAAGAGAGAGAAACCAAATAAAGTAGAAAAAGAAATTACGAAATAGGAGAAAACACGATTTTCAAATTTTAGGATGCGTGTGTGTGAGGGGATGGGGGGAGGGGGGAGGGGGGGGGGGGAGGACTAGACAATCTTTCTAAGCCATTCTAGATATATTTATTGTCTTTAGTCATTGTGTTAGTGTGAAATCATGAGTGACTAAACACCTTGTTTTAAGATATTAAAATAGTTATCCAACTTACATAATTTATCTTCTCTATTATATCAAAGTTCAAAAGACCTTTTACTTTAGTTTTAAGCATGTTCTTAAATAATTTAGTATAAAACAAAATTTAATAAGCATTAAGATTTTATCAAACTCAATAACTTCATTTCTCCTAACAAGCACAAGCATGTTGTTGTCATAATTTTTTTTAGTCAAACAAATATAAGTATATAGCTTTATATTACTAAACAAACATAAACATCTTTCTTTTTACACTTTGTTTGATAAGTTTTTACTATGATAGACCAAGTTGATATATAGACTGAACATTTATAATACATATTGAAAAATTATACATGATTATTCTATGAGTTCAAGGAATGTTCATCTCTTTGTTTTTTTCAAGAATATCTCACAATAAAGTCTTCACATCAAGATTTATGGTAGAACATGTTTAAATTTTCTCCATGTAAACAACTTTTGAAAAAAAAAAGGCAAAATGATACTCTTGAGCAAGTTATCCAATTGTGTCAAGCCTTGTACTTTACTTAAAGGTGGAAAGAAACTACCTTTGAATCATGATGTGTATAAGAGGAGTTATCTAAATAAGTCACACATTTAATATTGCATGGGGTGAATTTAATGCATCTACATGCTTGAACATGGAAACACCCAAGACAAAGAAGATGAAGGGTGCAAAATCTCACAACAAATCCAAAATGATTTAGAATGACTCTTTTCTTCTCAACTATACATATAGAAGATCTCATGAAGAAGAAAGATTGACAAAACTCTTACGACATGAGTGGAAATAACATCTTGTATTAAGCAATCCTTAACCTTCGTTTTGGAAGAAAGAACAATGTTTGTGTTCATAATTATATGAAAGATTGTCCTTAAACTTGTATTCATCTCAAGACAATAATTCTAATTTAGTGAACAAAACCCTTGATCATTTAGATCTTAACCTTTTTTTTGGCTGGGTCCTAACAATGGTCGAGCTTAGCCAGAAATGATCGTGTCTAAAGATAAATTATGGTGTGACCATGATTGAATTTGTAAAAAAATAAAAACTTGTAGTTTAACTAGAAGTACAAGTCAAAGTAATATTTTGTAACTTGTAGTGTTAGCCTCCATTAGTGAAACATTTATCTTTATTGATAAAAAATGGACATAATCCTAGTTTGTTAAACAAACTAATATAAATAATTACTTGTGTAAATCGCTCTAATCTATTCATTTTTTTAGTTGTATGTTATTAATCTCATCTAATTGAAGAAGGAGATTTTACAAAAATAAGTTTTTAGATAGCGAAGGAGATTTTACAAAAATAAGTTTTTAGGTAGCGATTTTGACAATATATTTGTCTAGTTTGAAGTTGGATCTAATAAGTTTTGTCAAATAAATATTTAAGAAAAAAATAACTTGATACATATCTACCTTAAACTTTATAGGTTTAAGTATCTTATGTTGTTTTAAATTTTTTAAATCTTAAATACAATATTCAACCTTTTTATTGTATATTTGACGTGTTTTTACATTCGTCTTTCCAATATTATTTTATTAGTCAATTAATTTTTTTTTACCTTATTGTTAATACTTATTTGTCTTAAGTAGCTAGGTATTTTATCATTAAAAAGATAAGTCAAAATCAGTTTTAGGGATTGTTAAATTAAGTTCACAATTGAACTTAAACTGATGAAATGAATAAGAGGAAATTATAGAGAAATGGATATAGAAATTAATCTCTAGATCTTTTATGATTTAAATCTTTATCTTTATTTTTTTTGTTATTTCTAAATTTTGAGTTATATAAATATTTTTTCCTCTTATATTCTAAAAACTCAATTTTTATTATAAATAATCCAAAAATTCCTAATTATGTAAAATAAGCTATTAATAAAGAATGATGTAAAATATTTTTTGCGATTCACTTTATTTATCTTTTCCTTAAATTAAAAAAGTAAAAATAAATTATACGTATATATGGATACATACTATTAAACAAGACAATAGGGACTGTGTATGAGTTTGACAATCTCTTTTCCCCCTTCTTTTTCATTTTTAAAGTACAATTCATCATTATGTTCATTCTCATCTTATACTCAAGAAACAAAAATGTTTTATCTCATTTTTATCTCTATAAAAAATACATCATTCTTTTACAGTTTCAAATATTAATTAATTTTTTTAAATAAAAGTAAAACTCACAACAAATATAAATATGAAGAGGCTTATTATCCATACCAAATTTAAAAGACTGGACATTACAATGTCTATACTAATATTCATTTAATGTGAAAATTTCAGTCAAAATTAAAATACCTGAAAATAAGTTAAATTGTTATTTCTAATTAAATTCCAAAATTAAAATGCCTAAAAATGAGTTAATTTGTTATTTCTAATTACTAGTTGTTTTACTTAATTGCTCCAATAATAATTTTGAAAATTTGAATTCTGTTAAATTGTTAATATTATATTGTTATTGTGTCTTCAAAACATACTCATTTTAATATTTTAAAATACATTAAATAAATTATTAATATACCAAAACCAGTATATTTTATAGGCTTTATAGGCAGCACACAAGGAATAACACAAAAAAATAAATAAAAAAAAGAAGCTAGACTATAATTTTAAAACAATCAAAGTGATTGGAGCAAGTATGCAATTAAGGCATAATATCTTGCAAGATGAAGCTATCACAGTATAGACTTTAGTGGCTATCAATGGGTCCCAAAATTTACCCATTTTTTAAGTATTGGGCCCACTTGTCCCTATCTTCCAGCTGACAGCTACTTTCTTTATGGGCCTTACCTAAAAGAGCAACCTTTATGACCTTCACCATCAATTTTCTTATCAGATCATCACACTCACTAATTCTAATTTTATTTTAATTCTATTCTACAATATTATAATAAATTACAATTGTACATATCACCTTTTCTTATTTTTTTATATTTAAAATTTCATTATAAAAATACATTACATAATATTTTTCAACAATTAAACATGTTAGTATATATAATAATAAGTGTTTCTAATAATAACATCTAATAAGAAATTGTATCATTATATAAAGAAAACTTTCAATTAAATTGACATCCCAGTCTATGTCCATCATTCATAACACAAAGTGTGAGATTAAACTAAAAATCATTAAAATGACAGACCTATATAGAAAGGTAAATTGAGGTGTATTTTTTTGTTAGTTTTTTAAATGATTTATTTTTTAATTAATTAAGCAATTTTCTTTTACTTTTTTTTATGTATCTGACTTGATTTTTAAAAACAGACCACACTTCTTAAACAAGTGATTTTTCAAAAATAACATTATAAAAAATACTGGTTCAAACAAACTAACCATATATCTATGTCTAAAGCTTCAAGCAATTATAAAATAATATTTTTATTTAAAGTTTTCAGTTTTAGTAAAATGACTGAAATATTTTTCTTTCATTTTTGTTTAAAATAAAAACATTCAATAAAAGGTGTTTAATCAAGGAGTATAAATATTGAAAAAAGAGATATGAATGTATGGGCCAAGACTGGGCCCATTCTCAGAATCCTGCAGTCTGTTTCAACCTAGGACGTCATCACGCACTAACTTTTGAAAAGTTTATGCTATATTTGAAATGTTTAATAAAAGTCCAAAAATAAATTAATAACAAAAAAACATGTTCAGATAAGGTCTAGGTTACTGTTGGCTCCAGGACTAAGCTCTCAAACACAGAAACAGAGCTATAACTAGAATCATGGCAGCAAAATTTGAAAAGAAAATAAAAACTTTTCATAAACTTTACTTCACCTTTCTCTGATCTTCAAAATGAATCAGAAATTACATTTTAGGGTTGGGGTTTTAGCATTTTTATGGAAGAAAAAGGGAAGAATTGATGGCGAAGGTACCAACCAGATCGGTTTTGTTTTTGACACACTTGACCACATTGCACAGATCGAGGAAGTGCGTCATTTTATGAATAGGTTAGTGTTTTTTGTTTGCTAAGTTTTTTATGTTTTGTTCTGTATTCTTCCTCTGAACCAAACATGTGCATACTATTACTATGTGTCGGCAGGTTTCGTGACCACAATTTTGTTCTCTGTTCACTTCAGAATTTGTTCAAACCCTTTGATTTATTTTTTATTCCACACTCAGATGGTGACAACTACTGGGTATGATTTATCAATCCAATAAACTATGCAAGGAAATCTGTTGAGAGAGCACAAAATCTAGTATTTAATTCTTATTCCAATATCAAACTATTTTTCTGTTTTTTTTTACTATTTTTTTCAGGCATATATTACATCGCAGTTCATACTCTGCCAAACATTTAAATATTGTTCATACGATTTATGGTTGTTTTTTATTCGACAGAAATTGAAACACGCAACTGAGATGTCACAACTAATTATTGATATTTGTAATCAGTTTTCTTATTTCTTAAATAAAATATTCACTTTTGGTTATGTGAATTAAACCACCGACTTTGTTTGTCAGTTTTCATTTTCCATCGTTAACCTTTAGTGAAAAGTTCTCAGATACTTCAAAATTAATATTTTTATGCTCACACGTTACAATGACTATTCCTGTAAAAGAAGAAACTGTTAGATTTGTTCTATATGTAAAAGCTAGTAGATTAACTATAATTACAGTATTATGAAGTAGCTTAGTAAGAAATTATAGAGTTACGAAATTAATACCTGATTAATAAATTATTAGTAAAAATGAGAAAATAAAAGAGCTTAAAATGAAGTGAGAAGCAGATGAAGAAAATATAGAGAAGAAAAATAAGGGAAGAAAGGGACGTAAGTGAAATTTAATGGATAAGGGTTTTGATTATTTTCTAATTTAGCTTAATTAGTGCATTATCTCTTGTGCATTGCATTGTTTTTCAACAATAATGGCAGTTCCTGTAACATAAAAAGGATATTACGCTCTTAATTAAAAAAATCTCCTCCACACAAACAAAAAGATAATGCCAAGTCTTTTTCACACATCATTTCTATTCAAAATAAACACGTGTTTCGATTACATGGATTTCAATTTACAAGTGTAATTAAAATGGTAAGATAAGAATGAGTTTCACAATTTTTTTAAATGTGAAAAAAAAAACTACATCAGAAACTATTCACAAATACAAATATGATACATTTATTGGCTTTGGTAATATTTCTTTTTAAAAAATTGTACGAAATTATCGCAGATCATGAAACTTGATTATATTTTTTCATGATCACTACTTTTTTATTATACTTATAATTAAAATGATTTATTATAGTAAACTATTATGTTTGCCTGTAATACGCTCTGAATTTTTAATTTCTTTATATGATAGTTTATATAATAAAATTATATTTTAATTAATTTATAAAAGTATATATATCATAAATTAATGGGTTAAATATGTTTTTAGTCCTTAAACTATTGGTCGTTTCTGGTTTTAGTCACTCTTTCAAAATAAGGTACAACTTGGTCTTATTCTTTTCGAAACTTTGGTTTTAGTCCTCGAAAACTAACGCCGTTAAAAATGTGCTGATGTGTCTAACGTCTCTGTCCACGTGTAATTGTTTTTTTGCTGACATGTGGACAAAGACGTTAGACACATCAGCACATTTTTAACGATGTTAGTTTTCGAGGACTAAAACCAAAGTTTCGAAAAGAATGAGGATCAAATTGTACCTTATTTTAAAAGAGGGACTAAAACCAGAAACGACCAATAGTTTAGGGACTAAAAACTTATTTAACCCTAAATTAATTGAAATTTGAAGAGTTATTGTGAAAATAATTATACTTTTTTTATTATAAGTACTCTTGAAAAAAAAAATAGACATAGGCTAAAATTCTAATGTGTATTTGTGTGTTTATAGGTGAAAAATACAAAGAGATAAATTTAAGCCTTCATTACATCTAACAATTTTAATAATAGACATATGATAAATTCGACAGGGAAAGTTTAAAGTTCTCTCTAAAAATGATGCATATAAATAGTATTTGTAGAAAATTTGTTACAAACATAATCTATTCTAGGCTTTCGTAATGATTTAGTAAGTTCTAGTTAATTTCAATAATTATCAAACTTAGTTTTTATTTATTCAAATACAATATATTCTTGAATAAAATGAGAATAAATCTCAATGTGTTTAATTTTTTTTATGAAAGATAAAATTTGAACTAGTATGAAAACTATGTTGATTATCTCATATAAATATCATTTGAGTAATTTTTCTAAATTTTAATTATTTAAGCCAAATAAGTTCATTAGTTAAAATCATAATTCTATATTATACTTTCACACTAGATCTTACTATAGCATTATTTTGTAAATTTTTAGTGATTATAATAGTATTATTATTTATTAAAATTTGTATGATAAATAAATTTTAAAATAAAAGTAGAGGCTATGCTATTATTTAATTGAGACCTTCAAAACAAATCTACTTTGATAGTATATATACAATGAATTTTAATTAATGTATTGTAAAGTTTCCTAATATAGTATAAGAAATTTGTTTCTCATCCATTTTAAAAATATTTCTTTCATTAACTTACATTTTTTTAATAAACACATCTAAATGTTAAATAATAAAAATGAAAATATACATATATTAAAATTCTATTATTATTATATACCAACCAATTTTAGGTCATAATAACCAATAAATTGTATCAATCATTAAAATCAGTAAGTAATTAATGTCAAATATTTATCAACGAATTTTAAATCATCACTGTTAGTGAATTTTAGGTAGTTGATAATTAATGATTGTTATTTACTAAGAAATTTTAGGTTATTAGTAATTAGTAACAGATTTCTAATTTATCAATGAAATTTTTTAACAAATATTTTATGAGATTTTTTTTACTATTATAATAAACTTGAAGTATTAATAAATTTTATTTGTTAGTAATTAGCATGCATCCGTGCTTGTGTGTGATGGCCAGAATTTGAAATTTATTTAACTATGTGTTTGACCTTTTTTATTTTCATATGTAATATTATATCTCTTCTTGTTGTACTTAATGTATATTCATGTTAAGCAAGTCGAATTAGGCACTTATATGATCCATCAAAACTATCTTGAAAATTCATCCTCATGTTTCTATGTTAAGTGGTATGTTACAACTACTTTGCAACAAATTGATCCTTGTACCTTTCAAAGATTTGCTTCTACTAACAAATGAATATTTTCTTGAATATTGAATTATCTTATATCTCTTAAATGATACTAGTTCTAATAAAAACATAATTGGTTTGACATTTTTTTTGCTTGAATTTTTCATGTCGTCCAAGTGACAATCCTTCTTCTTGTAGTGCTCAAACATTACATCAATACTTGAATGAAGGAACTTATATAATATCGAATGTTGATTATAAAAAGTGTGTAGAGTCAAGGGTTATAACATCCCAGATTATATAGAAATATATAACATAGTAGGTCCATATTTTAATATAAAAGAACAGTTAGAGTAGACTTGCAGATAAGTTATTAAGATTACAGTCATCCAAAATAAGCCATGATTTAAAACTAAACACCTTAGAGTATTTCAAAATGATAGTACTTAATTAAGAAACTCCTAAACAACTAAGCTTCAACATCATCTCCCTCCAAAGCATGCTCTAGAGGTACCTCATTCACCTCTACTCACACCCAAGTGGATGACCATTGCAAAAGAAAAGCATACCCAAGCAAAACACAAACACAGAAACAAGGGTGAGCTAGGTATACAAAAATCATGTTATAACAATCATACACAATATGCAATTAAAGACAGATATACTAGACTACACAAACATAACTTGTTGCACTTGAATTTGACTCGTCCGGACTTAGAATGATTGTCGAGCTATGGCGGGTTATGCACTCATGGTGGCCTTTACTGCTTTGCAAAGCCATTGCCAATGGGTTTCACCTTACCACACTCACGAGGTTAGTCCGTTATCACTCACCTTGGGCCATATTGGAAGCACCAAAGACTAGGACCTCCTGCTACTCCTCACCACATGGATCAATCTCTCTACTTGAGAATAAAAGACCATTGGAGCGTCAAGAAAACCCTCAAGACTGAGCTACCATGCAAATCATTCTAAACACTAAGGGCACCACCATGAATCTTCTCCTTGAAGATCATGGAATTACGTCCAATAACATAGGGCACCACCATGTAACCTCTTTTTGAGATCCATGAAATTATGTCCAATAACATAAGGCACCACCATGTGACCTCCCTTTGAGATTCATGAAATTACGTCCATCAACCATACTGTCAATTTGAAACTTAACTCAAGACATGAACAACCAAATACCATAATATTATCACATTGAATCCAAATATATAACCTCACTGATCATAAAATATAATAGATACTTTTACACCATTCTAATAATCAAAACATAACTCAAAATCACTATCTCACTTCCTTTCAACAGTTTCAAAACACTAATATTTCACTATGCTTCTGCGAAAACCAGGTTACAACAACCTTCTACTCGAAATACTTCTAACATGAACCATTCCAACAGTCAAATGCATCCAATACAGTTTATTAACGTCACCTCACAGATTCACAGATTCAACACTTCAGCATATGCAATACATATCATTCCATCTACTCAAAACCTAACATGCAAACCAAGCAGCAAAAATAATACATAATTCAATATATACACATACATGCAACTAATTATAAAGAAGTATTTCTAACTCTCCTTACCTCAAGATATCACAGCTCAGCTCAAAGACTTGCCTCAACAGTACAGAACACCACATTGGTGATAGGAACAACTCTTAGAGCTAGAATAGAGTGGAAAAATGAAAAAGATGAAAGCACAAGACACATGCAACCAGAAAAGTTTTCGTGTGCTAGGGCTAAAACAGCGGAAAAACGTAAAACAACTTACCAGTCAGAATGAAGAAACTGATTGGTCAAAACAAAGTCCTCTGCTCCGTGGACGCTTGAGCACCACCTGATCGGAAATCAAATGGCTCAAAAAAGAGAAATGGAAGAGAGAAGACAGAGGTATGGTAGAGAGAAGGTAAAGAAAAAGGAAGAACTGAGTTTTAGAGAGAAAATGGGGTTGGGTTAATGAATCAGGATGTGTCTGAAATGTGCTTTTAAAGGAACAATTTCTGGTTTCATTAACTTAATACCCTATTAACTTTCTAATTCATTTTCAGGTTCTTACAAGGGTGCATTTAAGATAATTTTTTTTAATTAAATACAATAAATATTAAGAACAATATTTAAATTGTTAAAATATTTATTCATGTATAAGTTTAATTCAGAAATATTTTAATAACATTAATTAACTGTCCATTATTTATGATTGTATAAATGAAATTTATGAATGTTGTCTGCAAATTAATTATTTTTTTATATGTATAAAATTATCCAACTCGTAAATTAGATTATGTTGGTTGTATGCAAATATAATATAAGATATATCGATAATTTCTTTTTAATTGGTAAGTCAAATTTTCATAAATTATGTTCCGGGATGCATTAATTGTTAGCCCCTTAAATAAAAAAACTTAGACCTGATAATGATAAGCATTGGATTTAATAAGTAAGGTTTAATTGCTTCCTTTGTCCCCAATTTGGTTGAATTGTGTCAAATTCATCCTCATTTCACTACAAAAAAAAATACTATTTTACGGAGGTTATTTTGTGGGGGTTATAAAAACCCTCCACAAATTAATATTATTTAAAATAATTAGAAAGATTTAACTAAGCCCTGATGATTGTGGGGGGTTTAATGTTATTAGGAGGAGGTTAATGTCTTTTAGAAATTAAAATACAATTTTAAGTTTCTATAACTTCCCTCCTAAACCCAAAATTTCCCGAATCTATCATCCCTCTCATATTTTCCCTCTTTCCAAAATCAAAAGTTGCATTTCTTTTCCCTAAAATTTTCCAAACCCTCACATTTTCTCTACTTTCCCTAAACTTTTCGTGCAAGGTTTTCATTTTTCTCCGGCAACTCAGTTCGTGCTCAAGTCATCATCGT
The DNA here is from genome assembly GCF_029865625.1 of Vigna umbellata. Classification (NCBI taxonomy): domain Eukaryota; kingdom Viridiplantae; phylum Streptophyta; class Magnoliopsida; order Fabales; family Fabaceae; genus Vigna; species Vigna umbellata. The sequence continues at coordinate 6,735,017 of NC_142171.1, forward strand.
TTTCAGGTTGTTTTTCATTGTGCGTCGATCGTCAGTTCAGCGTCTTCGTCGTTCGGTCGCCGTTACGGTCTCTGCTTCGCTCTCCATTGCAATCACTGTTGCGCTCGCCACTACGGTCATCGTTGCGCTCGCCGCTGCGTCGTGAGTTACAGCCACCATGGAGTCCTCAGTTGTGGTCGCCGTTGTGCTGGCCACTACGGTCGTCGTTGCGCTCACCTTTTCGTTGTCAGTTGTAGTCGCCATGGAGTCCTCAGTTGCGGTCGTTGTCATCGCTCATCATCGCTAGGGCTCACCGTCATTAAACCTAGGTTTCCTCTTCCAGGTTACAATTTTAAAACCTATATTGAATTATATCTATTACGAAGCCTCTTTGTTTTGTATTTGATATACTTCTTTATTGTGAAATTTGTAGGAGGTTAGTTTTATGGTATTGGAGACGCTTGTTGTTGTAGGAATTAGGGATCGACCTGTTGTTTTTGTTACTCACAGGTTAATTTAATTACCTATATTGAACTTTTGTGCACTTTACTTAGTCGTGAGTCCAGGCTAATGCAAAAGTAAGATTTCTTTTTATGTTTAAAGTTGTAACAATGTTGAGTTTTTGCATCTTCTTTTGTATGAGTGGGAAAACAAGGCATATGAATAAGGAAGATTGTTTATTTATTGTAAAATGAGTTGATACTTAGTCTTACAAATTCATTTAGTGTTTCGTTGATGCTAGTATTTCTTTTATTAATTCATTAGTATTGAAGGATTTTGTATGTTTCTGTCGTGATACTTAGTCTCCAAATGTTGATGTTATTTATTGAAGACTACTGGTACTGTATTGACTGGTTTCATGTGTTTTGCGCCCTTGAATATGTGTTACACTGATTATAATCCTGATTCTATGCTCTCTACTTTGTTTTAATGTATGGTTATAGTATGAATGTGTCATTGGGCTTTATGTGATATTCAGTAAATTTTAGACGTGGTATTTTCCAATTTTGTTGTTTATCAGCTAACATTGTTGTTATTTATTTAGATAAAGTTTTCCTGCTTCCTTCACATCAGGTTATGGCTGTCAAGAAGAATATTGAAGATGTACAGAGCAAAGATAATTACCCGTTTGGACAACAAATGTTGATTCACAATGGCAAGGTTTTAAAAGATACATTAGTTCTGAACAAAGTCTCTGAAGATGGCTTTCTAGTTGTTATGCTTAGCAAGGTATATTTCTTCCTTAAAAATGCTTTGTCAAACAAATGCATAGGCAAGCTACGTGCTCATTGGTTGTCATTTCAGCTCTCATATTTTTACTCTGTATTAGTCATTATACATTGTTGTATCTAATCTAAAGGCCTCAAATCCACAATCATCAATTACTAAGTGTTTTCAATTTATCGTTATAAAATGGAAACAAGATGTAGCACTTTAATTGTTGATAGTGAAATTTATTTGTTTAATTTTTAGATACTGAGATTTATTGATTTAACAAATTTAATTGATAGCAATCTTTTGCTTGGATTCTCTCATTCTCTGATATTTTTGTTTTGACATTGTGAGAGGTATTATATTAGATCTTGTCATATAGTATCTTTTACGCAGTTTCAATTCGATAAACTCAATTAACACATTTTTCTTTCAATAAGCTTTAGCATTTATATGGTAAGAAGCACAGTTTACCTTTTTTTACCACAATTTGCCATTTTAATTCTCTATTTTCAGAGTAAAGCATCATGTCCTACTGCAGCTCCATTTGTTCAGGTATGTAATTACTCGCTCAATTTTGGAAGTTTTCTTTCTTTTCTAGTTTTCTTTATCTGTATTAATTATGGTGAAATTATGTCAGCCTGCCAATAGTCATGCTTTTTTATTCATTGTCAATTCTGCTATATTTCTTGTTAATAATTTCTTGTTCCATACTTTAATGTTCAATATTTACTCTGCCACAGTAAATTAGGTCCTTCAAGTTATCATAAAACATTGTCTTCAATGTTGTGAGAAGAAAAGTCTTTTTTTTATTTGGCCAATGATGCTTTGATTAACAGGAATAATTATACCAAATTTGTTTATTTTTCTAGCTGGCTTTCTTTCATTTAAAGGACATGATGAGAAAGTGGTAGTCTTAATTAAAATCTGATAATAAAGTTCAACCTGTAACCTTTAACATTGATGCAATCTTTAACAAATTCATTTTTTTTTCTCACTTTTCTTGTACTGCAAAATTATGAGTATAATTATAATTGTTTATTTTTTTCTATTTTTAGTGCAACCAGTTTTATTGAAGACATGTATTATTGTATTTTGAGTGCAGCCAGTTTGATTGAAGATAGTTTAAGATTATACTTTGTTATTTTTCATAAATATATAGTCATGTCAAAGGTCAAGCATTTCCTAAATCTATAAAATTGGGCAAGTGTGGACATGTATGAGTGTAACCATAAACTCTCAAATTATACTTATCTCATTTATTATTTTATTTTAATATTTTTCTTTTATCATTTCAGGAAGCTGTTGATGTAAATGAGTCTGGGTCTTCTTTGAGTACAAGAAGATTATCTCATGCTAACAACATTTTGGGAGTTTATGATGTTTTTAAAGGATAGAATTATATTTAGTCTATTATGTATTTTTAGTGATTATGGATGAAGTTGTAATTACATTTCAATTGAATTTAGTTTTATGTTATTATGATGACATTGAGAATATAATGTTTACATTGTAATTGTCAATGAATGTATGTTATTTTAAATCATGAATAAAATTAATTTTGAATTATTTTTTTGTATTTTACAATTTTATATATTTTATTATTTTTTTTATTATTTTAGCAAGTGGATGAATTGAATAGTATATAAAAAATACAAATATTTTTTGTAATTAAATAGTTGAAAATAAAGGAGGTTAAAAACTCCCACAAGATAATAGCCACTAATAGAGGAGGTTTTCACCCTCCGCAGAAAAACCTCCGCAAATTGAATGTGATACCAGGGGGTGCGGAAAACCCCCGCAAATAAGTTGTGGCGACTCAAACTGCGGCGGTTTGAAAAACCTCCGGAAATTACTTTGCGGAGGGTGAAAACCCCCGCAAATCGAAAAAAAAACCTCCACTAAATGACATTTTTTTTGTAGTGTTTTTAAAAAAGTTTCATTGTCATCCTCACGTGGTGTAAAAGTTTCATTGTCGTCCTCACGTGGTGTAAAAGTGTCAATTGAATCCAAACATAGAAAAAATTTGTGTCAAAGTAGTCATTTTTCCTATATCTCTGTGTCTTCCTTTCATATGTCACTTCTCTGGAGCTATGAAAAGCCTTAAATTGGATAAGGTAAAATGAATATCTGTACTTGATTGTATGAAAGGAAGACACATATATATAGGAAAAATGACTACTTTGACACAAATTTTTTCTATGTTTGGATTCAATTGACACTTTTATACCACGTGAGGACGACAATGAAACTTTTTTAAAAATGAGGATGAATTTGATACAATTCAACCAAACTGGGGACAAAGGAAGCAATTAAACCAATAAGTAACTAAACAATAAGTCTTTCAATGGTAGAATTCATTGAAAAGACACAGTACCAAAAAAACTTAATTCTAACCTATATAACATATTAACACTACTCTTTAAGAAAAATAAAACAATGAGTTTATGAATTTTTTTTATCTTATATTTATTGAACTTTTTATTTATTTATATGGAATGTGAAACTTAAATAACTTGTATGTTTAAAAGAAAGTGTGTTACCATCATTGTTTCATGTAAAAGAGATATTGAATTCATCAAACTAAGTATAGCAGAAAAGATGATTAAAACTAGTTAATCTCTAAGTGCTGGGATATCTGATTGAGAATATACAAGAGGTTGTTTCATGTATTTATTAGTAATAAAGAAGGGTTTAAACCTAAAAAGTTGAGATGGATGATGAAAGCATAGTGTATAGGGGTCCCTAAAACATGAAGAAAAGAAGAAGAAGGAAGTTGAAATGTATAGAGAAAGGGAGAAACGACAGTCCCATAAATGGTAGTCCCAGATTTTTGTCATAAACTGCACTGTCTCACTCATTCCCCTTTTCCTATTCTATCTGGTGGTCGTTCTCATTACTCCCCCAACACGCTACTCCTACTTCCTTTTCAACACTCCCACTTCATTAATCTTCGTAAAGCATTTCAATATCTAACATTCATATACTCTTTGCATATATAAGGTTCAAAAATTATGGGATTTTTAAGTTCATTGCCAAATTAGTATATTCAATAGTCTTTAGAATATCATGATTTACATGTCAGTGTCAGTTCAAGTCTCTTTAACGTGTTACCACTTTCCTTCACTTTCGGATTATTATTACCATGCAGAGTGAATAGTTACCATAATCTGTTTCATATGTCACTTTCATTCATTTAATGGAATACACACGCACATTTCTTTCAATATCTCTCACCTTATTATATTTCTGTGTTTTATGAGTTAGATGTAAAGTTAATATGATGAAGTTGATGAGTTAGAAAATTTATGAGTGATGATGTGAAGGGAAAGTGTCTCTTTATTTTATGGTGTGGTGAAGGGATTTCTTATTGGTGGAAATAAAAGTAGGGAATTACTAGGCTTAGTATTGTGTGACATTAATTAGCTATCTGATAATAAAATTAGAAATTTAATATTTTCTTAAAATAATGATGTGAATCAATGGATATTTTTTATGTTTTTGAAATGTCTTCTTTTTAGGATAAACTGTATAAAGTTACCGGAATAATAAGGAAAAATATAGTGTTTCTAAACTAAGTTAGACACAATCAATAACGAAAAAGAAAACACACTCATTCTCTTCCTATTTCAACTAAAATCTCACATAATTAGCACTAATGAAAACAAAAGTAGTGTACATAATGCGTACAGCACCGACATTTTAAAATTTGAATTCATTTTTTAATCTAATTAAAATTTAAAAACAAAGGATTATCAAATGTTATTGTTACTGTTCCGACGTAAAATTTATGAAAATAATATATTTTACGCTTTAGAATTTATAAGTCTTTTAGGATTTGATTTTTAAAAGGTATATTATAAGGTTGGAGAAGGAAGCGATGTCAGAATATTTAAACATTGTTAAGATAATTTATCATATTTAAGATTGTCGGGTATACCGAAACGACTGTTATATACATACATATGACATGGTTTTAATTAGTTCAATCCAACGAAAATCAACAAATAAATGAGCGATATCTTGTGTAGTGTTTCACTTCGTTAATTTGCAACTCTAGTTTGTTCTATAAATATACACACAGTAATTGATGATTAAAAATATTAATTTAAACTAATAATTTATTTGAATCTATACCTAATTTTATTAACTTAATTATATAAAATGGGGAATACATACATATATACATATACATATACATATATACATATACATATACATATACATATACATATACATATATATATATATATTATATACATATACATATATATATATATATATATATATATATATATATATATATATATATATATATATATATATATATATATATAAGAAACTAACCTTATTGCCATATTTTGTTTGAAATAAATAATTGGGTAAGATACACTTTTCTTAAGTTTAATAAATACGTAAAAATAATTAATTTTAATAAAATTATTTAGTTAATTTAATATAATATTGAATTTTTCATGTATATATTAATACTTCATATGTTATATAAAATAACTTGATAGTTTTTTTTAATTATAAATTTATTTATTTATTTTTTATTAATTAAGGATTTAATTTTCATTTTTTTTAAATTTTCTTCAAATTTCTATTTTGAAAAGGGAAAACTAAACGAGAATTTGGTTTCATGAGAATTGAATTCCGATCTAGTTTTAGGTGAGATTGTAAAATTGAAAGTCATAAGAGTGAACCGTTCTATCAAAGAAAATAATTAGAAAAATGTGTATGACATATACATATATATATATATATATATATATATATATACACATATACATATATATATATAAATACACATATACATATATATATATATATATACACACATATACATATATATATATATATACACATATACACATATACATATATATATATATATATATATATATACATATATATATATATATATATATATATATATATATATATATATATTTTATTTTTTTTTTTTGTGACAAGTTTGTTACTAAAACTAAAATTAATTATTTTTTAGTAATCTACAAGGTTAAATACTTGTTTTTTTCCCCCCAAGATTAGTCAATAATTTAGATTTCTGAAGTGTAATCAGAAGTTCAAATGTCTAAGCGTAGGTTAAAATTATTAGTAATCCAATGACATTCCTGAATTTATGCAGCTCTTTACACCAATGAACTAAATATTTGTTTAATGTTTACGACAACAACAACAACATATAGATTATAAAACCTTAGACGGTGCATAAGGAGACAGAAAGCTATCTTTTCTGCATGTTCCTATCCCTGTATTTTATTTTACTTTTGTGGTTGTTGTAAGATCCCCGATTAAGTTAATGGACAGGATTAACCTGTCTTCTTAGATAAAACTTAAGTAGTAATTAGCTTTAATCATGAAATATTAATTTAGTGATAGTATAATAATATTGTGGCGTTGCGCCGGATTAAGAGTAGTTGGTGGTAGCATTTGATGTAGAAGTATGCAGAGTAGGCATTAAAGTGTACATCCACAACCACTCTTTGTTGTCCCACCCACAAAAAAAAAAGGATAGATAAAGAAATGTTATAGGTCACCACTAATGTAGCATCACCAGCCTCTACCTAGGGTTCATCATCTTACATCAAACCCTAATTATATGATAATTACTGCATAATCAGCAAATACACAAGGGGTATATTTTTATCAGTTTTTTTTCAGTGGAAGTTTAAAGGTCTAATTTTATTAAGGTATTTTATATTTGATTGATATTTTCACAAGTACAAAAGATCATTTGATTTCGTCTAATATGTTTCAGATTTAAGAAAAATGAAGTTTTTGAAATTGTAATCGCATTTTTTAAATTACTAAGAATGAATGAACTTCAACTATACAATAACTTAAGCTTACATGTTCCAAATAATTTAGAAAATGTTACTAACAAATTTTAAAATTTACTAACAAATTTCATTGAAGATTTTAGAATTTATAATACCAACGAAATATTTTTGTTAATAAGATTCTTCGATAAATTAGAATTTTTATTACTAACAAAATTTGTTAATAAGCTTCGTTAGTAATTTGATATCATTATTCTGTCGATAAAATAAGTGACAATTTTTTTACAAAGTCTAATGAGATTTTTTTTGTATATTAAGAAGAGGTGGGTGAAAAGAAGGAGAGAAAAATAATTGAAGGAAGAGGAATAAGAAAAAGAAAAGGAAGAAAAATGAGAAGAGGAAGAAGAAAAATAGGTAACAACGCAGCTTGTCCACTGTGGAGGAACAAGAAGAAGAGGAGGAAGAAGAATTGAAGGTGGTGGTGATAGACTGGGTGGCAACGATGGTAGTGGCGAAGGGAGATGAGAAGGAGGTAAGGAAGAGAAACAAAAGGAAGAAAAAGAATAAGAGAAGAAAGGAAAAAAAAAAGAAGGGGAGGTGGAAAACTAATACCAAATTGTAACATGTATCAGTGAATTTTATTGATAATCAAAATTTGTTGGTAATTATCAATGAATATTTATTAACGAATTTTAGATTATAAGAAATTATTGACTAAATGTACATTTTACTTATAAAATTTATCGATGTTCATTTTATCAACGATTTTTTGACGGTTGTAATTCGTCAACAAACTCAAATTACTAATAAAAGTTTACTAGTATAGAAAGATCGTATTACTTAGTAATACAATTTTTTTTTTAATGATAGACAAAATTATTAAAGTTATGTTAAATAAATTTTTTAATTACAAAAAAAAGATTTTTTATTAAAGAAATTTTATGTAATAAACATTTTTAAAATGTTGATATTGATTAAAATATTAATTTTTATGTATGGAGAAGCTTAAGAGATTGGTAGATTTGACGTTGGTTAATATTTTGTGAGAAAATTTGGTTTAAATCTTAATTAATTATTTAAAATTGATTATTATTGTTCTCTATTTATAATATGTTTCAAATTCAATTTTTTGGTAAATTACTTTTAGTAGTTAATGTTTTTATATTAAGTCTATTGCGATATTACTAAGTTTAATTATTGCATACGAAAAGTTTGAAACTCATCGACTTTGGCACAAAAAGTGTCTCAAAAAATTAAAGAAGAAATATATATTTAACTTATTTTTTATCTGAATTTTTAAACAACGACAAATTAAATGTAATATATATATTACGTGATTTGATAATAGATTGAAAATAACTTTTTGATTTAAAAACATGATCTATGATTGTGCTAAAATATCATCTCAAACTATTTTGATTCAAGTGAGAAGTAAGTGGTATAATCAAATATTATTTTTTATCAAATATCAAACTAAGATAACTTCTTTAACGATTTGATCTCTAATTTAATATATATTAATTACTTGTGTAAGAAAAAAAAATGTTAGATTTAGAATATGTTAGCTCTCGCATGAATGCTCATTTTGAACTTCTCTCTAATTAACTAGGAGGTAGATTTTTATTTTCAGGCACATATTCTAAATTTTTAAGTTAAAATAATAATAAAAAATTCAACTCGCATTATCTTCAAAATAAAGCATAAACTAAGTCTCGCGAATCAATTAATATTAACTATAATCTTATTCTGAGTGGGACGACTGTTATGTTTCAATTTAAACTGTGATTTTTATTTAATAAGAAGTGAAGTTATTTAAAATAAAATAAATACATGCATAAATATATGTTTATATGTTGGTGGAGAATAAATTCCTTTTATATTAATTTTTTTATCTATTTCATAAAATCTACAATATTAATAAGATATACGCACGTAAAGATATTTTTACTTATTGTTTTAAGCGAAGTGCATAGATTATGAAATAATATTTTTATTAGTATATATTGTTTTATTTGTGAATATTTAATTAATAAGCATTGGAAGCTACGAGACTAAGAAATCGGGAACTATTTTGAAAACCGGATTGGACAGGTGGAACTAGCATGGTCAGATAATTGATTTAATGAAATCACAAAATTGATATAGTAAAAAAAGTTTAAAATTCTTAAATTGAACAAAACTTATATAAACCGGTTTAATTTAAAAATAATTAATAATATATTATTTCATTTATTTAAATAAAAATCAACCAAACTTTTTGATATTTTATATTTACATATGAACTTAATATTATTATTATTTTTAAGGTAAGTATGATAATATATTTTATTTTAACTTGTTTATTTAAAATATTAGAAATCTATTTTACGTTTTATTTTTCTTTGCAGTATCATAAAATTGTTTTTTTATGTATTATTTAATTGTTATAATATTAATTTGAGCTCAGTTTCACCATGTTTAATGATTGAATATTTGTTTTGACCAATTTAATAACCGGTGTAAGAACCTCTTTTTGTGCCTTATATAAGTGCGAAAATAAATTTAAAAATAATACTAAATTTATTTTATGTTTAAGCTACAATTTAATTAATTATGTGTTTAAGATATGTATATGTATGAGTTAGTTGTAGATTGAAAAGGAGTGTAATAGCGGTATTTGAGCATAGAGGTGAGATAATAGTAATTTTGAGTGGTTAGATACTAAAAATAGAAAAAGCATGTGGCTTTTGGGCTGAAATTGATAAACACATTTTCCGATGACAGTGATTCGATTTGTCTGAGGGTGAGAGAGGAAAAAAAAGTGTTTAAATCATGAAATAGATGTGTTGTTAAGGAGTAGAAAAGAAGATCAAAGGATGGAAAGAGGAGATATTTTAACTAAAAGAAAATGAAAAAAATAATAACAAGAAAGTTATAACAATTTGTTATTATAAATTAAATACTAAATTATAATTTATTATTAATTATTATTATAAATAATTTTAATATTATTATTTTCGTTCAGATTTTCTTAATTTATATTATTATTGTATTTTTTTATTACTTTTCATTTTACTTTTTGATTATTAATTTTTAAATATGTTAATATTATTTTATTATGTATATAATATAATTATATAGTATGATAAGATAAAAACATAATCCATTTTACAATAATAGAACCAATTAATAATATTTATTTGTTATTTGTAGTCTTAAAAAATTATAAACATATTTTATCGAAAATATAATGATTTCATGATTGTTTTTATTGACAAATCTTTTCAAAATTTCTTATTACTAGTATGAGAAATTTTGTGCAGAGATGAACTTTCTTCTTGTTATGATTTGAAGCTTGGTCATATGTCAACCACTTCATAGATTATTCAACCAAATTCGATAAGAATTCATAGATTATTCAACCAAATTCGATAAGAATATTTAGTGTTTATGATAGGGTTTAGTGTTGCAAGTTCTAATGATGGTCATAAGAAGAAACAAACTCAAAAGTATTATGATTGAAAGCTGGAGGGTAAACAATTTTGCAAGTACTCAATGCTGCCTTAATTATGCTCCATCTCACCTCTAACCAAGACAAGGAACAAGCTTGGACAATGGAGATATATTTACACATATATGTAAGTTATTTCAACTAAACTTGAATGGAAACGAATCCAAAAGTTAGTATGATACAAGTTTGGATTGAAACACATCCATTAAATACTTAAAAGCATCTAAAAGTGATAAGGATTGAAAGATGCTTGAATACCAAAGCATATAAAGGTGTTAGGGATTGAAATATATGAGAATTGAAAGATATTTGATTATCAAGTTGTCTATAGACATTAAGGACTAAGGTTTTGTTCACTTGAATGGATTTGAGAAAGAATGATTGAATGAATTTGAAAGTAAAATTTTGTTGTCTGTTTGAGTGGATTTGGAAGTAAAGTTTGTGAGAATTAGTGTAGGATTTGATTGATGTGACAGATTAAAAAAATTTACTTCAAAATCCACTTTCACTTATCTCCAAATCCACTCAAATAAACAACAAAAAAATTTACCTTCAAATTCTCACAAATCCATTTAATCAATTTCCTCCAAATTCATTCAAATGAACAAAACCTAAGAGATATTCGAGAATTGAAAAATGTTATGAGTTCTAGAAGTGTTGTTGTATTCAGTAGAGGAGTTATATATAATGGTTAGTCTTTAGCTTGTCATTATATGGGGACATTAAAGGTCAGGTAAAATTTTCAACAATACGATTGTTTTCTTTTTTATTACAAAAATTTTATCGCGTTCATTTTCTTTATTAGTTTTAATTAGAATTAGTATACAAAATTTTCTTATTTATTGCAAAAATATCAGTGTATCCACTTTATATACTGATAATAACTAGAATTAATATAATTTTTTTTTCATTACAAAAATGTTACCACGCTTACTTTCTATACTTGTTATAATTACAACCAATATGAAAAGTGTTATCGGATTTATAATTATATCACTTCATCACTTTTTATATCTAATAAATTATAACCCATATAAATAACTGTCGTAAAAAGTCGTGATCACAACACAAATTTTACCAATAAACATTATATACATCAAAGCAAAGCAAAGATTGTGTTATAAATTAGAAAAACTACTTCTTAGTATATTGTATATTAATGATTAAATATATTAAGAAACAAGAAGTGCACATATAAAATTAGAAGAAATATATTAATATAGGGTGATGTAAGTGCTTTAATACTCATGTTGGCTTCTTGTACAAGCAAGGTAAAAAAAAATCACTTACTTTATCTGCAGAAATAGGAAATAGATATAATGGAATCCATGAATATATGGGGTTTGTTTTTTCATGGTAACCTTTAACAGTGCTGAAGAGACATCGACACTTGTCATCATGCATGAAAGCGTTTGATCATCATCTAATCCATGATTGAGCAACAAATGTTGTATGTATAAAAGGATGAGAGTGGTAATAAAATTGTGCAGCCATGGAAACAGCTTTTTGGTAGTCATTTTCTTATCCGTTATTCTCCAACTCCCAACAGCCCTATAGTCCTACTTCCTTAGCTTCACATCATTAACCATTTAAATAATACATCATCAATCACTTGCCAATTCTCATTTATCATGTTTTCATACTAATGAACATGTGGATAAACTATGTATTTGTTTCACATATAGATAAGTTTATTCATTGGAATCTTCACTAACAAATAATTTCAAAGCTTAAATTCTTAAGTTTGAAAATGAGAATATATATATATAGATTGACTAACACATCTTTTATTTGATCAAGAAAATGATTAATTAGATTTAATCTTCATCTTTGTATTAGGGATGTTAAGAAGTGGAGACAATTTCATTATCTTATATCCCCATTCTCGTATAATTTTTTATTTGATCTTCGTACAGGGAACGAAAAGAATATATTATACCGTATGTCTAATTTTTTTATTATTTCAATGTCAATTAAGGTAGATTAAACATGATATTATCAAATATTTTTCAAATATGAATATTTATCAAAAAATTATAAATGTATATATCTTATACCAAATTAATGGAAAAAAGTTGATTAAAAAAATATAAAAAAACAAGTATGAAAGTTTTAAAATATTTTAAATGCATTTTTACCTCTTTCTATGAATTCTAATGAAATATTTTTTTATAAACTAATAAAAATTATAATATATTACTTGAATAAAAATATACAAAGAAAAAAACTAATAATAATTAAAATTCAGCATAGATTCTGGCAAAATGGGCTAACGCGTTTAAGCTCAGCCCGACTTTGGCTTGCTAAGAACGGGTTGAGGCTAGTTCGCCACTTAAAAATAGGTTAAATTTATAACTCGTGCTAACGAGTTGCCAAGCTGTCAGGCTGAAACGAACTCATGCTAGATTGATGTCGAACTACTAGACGAGCTGCCAGGCTGATATCGGACTGCATATGAATAATTTATCACTTATTTGAATATAACATCTCTGCCTGCATTTGAATTTTTCATAATATATCAAAATATTTTCATATATTAAATGATTTAGGTTTTTCTAATGATATCGGGCTGACGAGGCTGGAGAGGCTGGCCTAAGTGTTGTCGTGTACGAGGCTGAATTTATTACATTTAGGATTTTTAAGGGTTACCAAGTTAGCTTGATTATTGTTGCGGATGAAGACGAGATCCTTACATTTATGCTTTTTAATGATATTGGATTGGACAGGTAATCTCGGTCCACTTTTTTTGATCGGACTGCCAGACTGCAATATTTTTGTCACTCTTACATTTTTCATCTTTAGAAGTCCATTATGTTGGAGTATGATAAATAAGATTTATGATAATACACTAAGTTATTATATTACAACAAGTTAAATATCTTTATATAGTTGTGATTATAAAATTACACTTACTATATGAGTTAGAAAATAAAAATAACTATGTAAAGAATCTTCAAAACAATATAGTATGTGATAAAAATAAATAATAAATAAAAGTATTAAAAAACTTAAAATGATTGTGTCTTAAAAATAATTTAATACATCATTAAACGAAATCGTACAAAGAAAAAAATGTATAATTAAGGATGAGATAAGGTAAAAAGTACCTTAAATAATTCTTTTAGAAAAGTAAAAATTCTTCAAATAAAACAAAAATTAAATATTAAAGAGAATAAAAAAAGATAAGTTTTTTATATTAACTAGAATATTTATGTGATTGAAAAATAAATAAAATTATTAAAGTATTATAAATTATTAAATATGAGACATATAAATTATTTGATTCATATAATTGATAAACAACATTTGAACTTAATCGCACAAATATTATAATGAAAGAGAAAATATCTTGAAAATAAGTAAATTTCATATATATAAAACAATTAGAAGACAAAATAAAATGTGTATAAAAGAATAAAAAATTATAAAAGTAAAGACTAAGAGAATAATATATTTTTCAAGTTACCAAATAAATTGTGGGTTTTTTTAATAATTTAAATTGGACAAGATAAGTTTAAGGACAATTATAAGAATGTGGACAGAACTAGGATGGGGATGAGTGAGTACATAGGTACCCAGCCTTGTCCCCAAATCTAATTAAAAAAACCATGCAATAAATATAGAGATTTCCCATAAATTTATTTATCATTTGACTTTCTACACATATTTGAAAGAGTAAAAAAAATAGAAAGATAATATGAAAACAAAGATAAACTTTTATAGTTTTATGCATTTTTGTTTTAGTCTTTACCTATTAAAAGTTATTTCTAAAAGAAACTTGAGCCTTAATTCATTTGTATCTCTTACCTTTGAGGTAAGTTTAATTATTTTACAAATTTAAAATTGAACTTTTAGTCCGTTTAATTTGTAAAAAAAAAAAAAAACTAGTTTTAGTTCATAAATGTCTTCTACATAATCATTATTAAAATAAAAAATTTTAAGCTTGATAATAAAAAACATAATATATTACCACGTAAAAAAAATTATAATTATCATAAGTCAATATTTAATAATATATTCACAACACGTAGATTAAAAGAGGCATTTTTCAGAACATTGCAATAAAAAAGAAAATTTTTGAATTTGAAAGAGAAAAACAAATCATATATATATCAATGGTCCTAAACTTACAACCTAAACTAGAATTATTGAGATAAATCTCGTAACATAGGAGTTAATTTAGTAATTTTGGATGAATTGAAAGAAAAGAAAAGTTTTTCTATAAAAGGTATAGGATATCTGCACCCGTGAACATTGTCATGATAAACCGTCTTTGTAAGCACCATTTATAGGTAAATATTAAATGGATGGTATTAAAATAAGTATTTAAGATAACCTTAATCATAGTTATTTATTAAAAGATGTATATAAAGGAGAGAATTAATTAAAAATAAAATGATATTGAGTAAGAAAAGAGGAAGAAAAAAAAAAGAGAAAATGTGTGTCCTGAGAGGTGGGAAGTTGATTAGGTGGATGTGTTGCAATGTTTACGTGACGGTTGACCCTTTCAAATTCACATCTTCCATGCACTGCGGCTCCCACATCACATGCCGCTACCAATACAGGAATCAAACCTAGGGGCAACCTAGGACCCACACCTACCTAGGGACCACCCTCTTTTCCTTTTTTTAATAATTTACCCTCTAAAATCAAACATATCTAAACCAAAACAAAATAAATAAATTAAAAAATACCTCAACCCCAAACAACCTTCAAATGGAATCTCATCACAAATTTAAAGTTAGCAGACAAAAAAAACACCGTCCCGTTTCTCCCATTCCTCCAACTTGGACTGGGACCCTCTCAGAATTGCTGTTTGGCATTTCTCAAAGGCCAAGGAAAACAAAAACAGTGTTTCCCGTTTCACCACATCGCCCTTTATTGCTTTCCATCGGAATTAAATATTAACACATCTCTATGCCCATACAAAAATTAACAAACTGAATTAACTGTTTTTTATTTCACTGCAAAAATTACGCTGTCGTCTTCATGATGACACAGAGGTGTGGACCAGCTCCATCGCCGTACACGTGTACAATGAATGGGTTTGAAGAAATAGAAGACGTAGTACTCCTACACACGATCGATCACATAAGCTAAATGCAGAATATCACAGAGAGAAAAGAGGTGCCATGTGCGACCCTGCTGCAAACAATGAAAGCGGGGTTCTATTATCCACTGCGCTCATGCGCATTGCTCCACCCGTACACCAACACAGTAAAATACTGTTTTGTTTTTAGAGAAAAATAAATAATAAAAAAAGAAAGGCTAGATTTGCATTCTCCGGAAGTAAACACTGGCCACGTGTCTCGCATAATCTTATTGGTTCATCGTGGGTTGCTTTCTCTTTGTCTTTCTCTTTCTTTTCTCTCACTTTTTATTTTATTTTATTTTAAAATATTATTATTAAAGGAAATGTTGTTGTTTTAAATAAGGTCTTGATGCATATGCTTCGATCATGGTTGATGAAAATCAAAAAATGGTCTTGGGAGGATTTTTGTATTTTTTTATTTTTAGCTTTTTAACCTTTAACACAAAAGTGAAGGATGTTAATGTTACGAAGCAGATCCAATCATACGGCACAGCTTTTTAGGGACTGTCTCTTTAATCATGTTTTGTCTTTTTCAATTTTAGCATCAGATTTGATTAAAGTGGAAGAAAAGGTGGTGAAGGAAAGGAAACACAAACATACCTACCAGTCCTACTACCTCCCAAAATTCATGCACCACCATGTCAAATTCCATTACATTTTTCATACATCCAAGTAATCCTTAAAATTATAAAATCAACATGAAATTTTACAGACTTATATGTCTGAATATGCCTTAAATATGAATAGAAAATAAAATTTGAAAAAAAAAATTGTAGGGTGGCAATATATCAGAGGCTGTATAAGATCAACAGTTGCATCATTCAAGTAGAATAAAGAAAAATAACACATTTGTGGCAGAATAGTTGTGTCAGAAGAACTAAACTCGTTTGATTAAACAAGATATAGTGCAAAGAAAGCAAATCAATTGAAGTATTCACATACAGAAAATGCATCCACTCCGAAGTAGAATAAAAAGATTTCAAACATGGTCAATTTTCTAGAAGCTGGATTCAAATGATTCTAAAAGTTTTTAGAGAATATTTTATTGAGGAAATTCAGCTTAAACAACTGTGTAAATTAAAAAGGAGGATTTTAAATTAAAGGAGATTAGTATCTGCAAAAAGAAAAGTAAACCTAGAGGGTAACAAACAAATATAGGAGATAGTAAAAAACAATGTATGAACAACTTTTATCAAGTTTCAAACCACGTAAAAGATTGTGTTGAGTTCAAACAATCTGTTTAAAATTTGTTTAATTCTTCAGAAAAAGTCAATAATATTTTGCTTTGTCACAATATTCTCCCACACAAGGAAGACTTCAAATAAACAATTCAATATTTACAAATAAATACATATACAAAATGCCAACAAATTTAAGTAAAACAAAGTTATGGTGAAAATAAATAAAAAATAAATAAAAAATAAATTTAATTAGATAAATATGTGTTTTTAGTCTTCAAAAGGAAAAAGGATGTCATGTTAGTTTACCTTTAAGGAAATCAATAAAATAATTGAATAAAAAATTTCATTACAAGAAAATAAGAAATTGTTAAATTACTAGAAAAAATTATAATCAATAAAATAAAATTTCAAAATTTTAATTAATTGATAATAGATCCATTAGTAAAATTTGTTATTAATATCTATCAATAAATTAAAATTTTTATTAGCAAAGAATATATTTATTATTTTTTTTGTTACGTATTGTTTTATTTTTAATTTTTTTCTCAGCCAATCAAACAATATGTGTAATTTGATCTAATTCAACTTCCATAAATTATCTCGATATTTCATAACTTAACTCAATAGCACACTCACATATGTGAATTTGTTCATATATTTCTAAAACATAATTAAAGAAATAATTTAGATATTCTAATGAATTTTTGTGTTATTTTTATACTTTGTTTTCAATATACATTAATTTAAATATTTTAAAATAGATTAAATGTGTTTTTTGTTTTCAAAATATTTTAAAAGATTATGCTTCCTCTTTAAACTATAATGTATTTTATAAAAGTAAAGTAAAATATATGTCCTAACAAAAGACACACCGAGCATACTATAAACTCCAGTGAACTATAATATAATATCTATATCTATGTTGGGAAAGATGTTTTATATAATTTTAAAAAGTATTAAGACGAAATAGATAATAATTTAATTTAGAGATTATACATACTTTTCAAAATTAGTTTAAACATGAAGGATAAATTTAACCCTTTAAAATATTAATTTTTTTAATATTTTAAAATAAAAAGACAGCGAGAAATTTTGGCGATGAAATATGAAACTTTGTTTGGTGGATAAATTAAACCCGAACATTTCTATAATTACAATTAACTTCTAGCTCTTAAATTTGTTATATTTTAATTATTTTATTAGAATATTTGTTATTTGTTTTGTGCACGATTCTAATAATTATAGTACTTAAATAAATTGTATTATTTGCTTAAAAAATGAATATAGAAAGGTAGTGAACGTTTAAATAATAGGTAAGTATGGATTTGATTTGAACTTGTTTAAGATTTGGAGGTGTGAATCGATGGATAAAATCAATAGATTCTTTAAAAAAATACCTTACAAAAACAAAATAGTTAAAGTTTTCTGTAACATCCCAAAATACAGTAATTACCATAATCAGAATTAATTACATTAATACAGTAAAACAGTGCAGTCTTTACAATAAAGGATCAAAGTTCAAAAGCCGAACGGCTTGGATACAAAATAACGAGCGCAAACAGAAACAGGAATAAATTGTAACGAACGGTTTTACAAAATATTTAACCGTACGTCTAAACTGAATCTAATATTTACAACCCTAATCTAAACGATACTCTCTAAGGCTCGGCCTTGACTTCCACCTCGACAAGGTTTTCTTCTTCAATGACGTCCTCCAGAGTGACCTCGCCTTCTGCTCACATCCACCCGGATGATCATTGCAAGACAGGACGAACGTACATAGACAATTTGACAACACAAGGAAAAACGAAAGGGTAAGCTTATATATAATTTAATTCATACAATCAACATATACATCAAACGTTACAATTCATACATACATCATGTAACTTAATCATAAAATGACCTAGACATATATATATATATATATATATATATATATATATATATATATATATATATATATATATATTTGACCGACCGTCCGGACTATATGAATCTGTGTAGTTACAAGCGTCCTTGCACCCGAGTGATGTAGTAACTGGGATACACCAAACAGCTGCCACTCGAGGTTAGTCCGTTCTTTCGTCGCCCATGTTAACTTATGGACTAAGGACCTCTTGCCGTTCCCACACATGACTACCCTCCTCTACATGAAGATGAGTATCACGGAACATCAGGATGGACAGCGAGTCCTAACTTATCCACAGTCATACTTTACCAAATTTAATGTTTAACATATCTGAGACGTTCCTCCCTGGAACGCTCGTTCAAATTCCATAATCGTATAATCATTTAATATAGTGTTCACACCTCTTAATATTTCATATTTATAACATTTTCATTCTATGTTCCACTCTCTTAAAAGAACGAACGTTCAACTTCCTGAAGGAAGAGGACGAACATTAAAGGCCAGATTTAGAAGAACCCATTAACAATCAGAAAGACTCCAGAATAATACGACCATTTTCAGAATATTTTAAGTACCAAGAGGACGGGTTGACTCCACTTGGACGAAAATACATCAAGAAGAATACTTAACTACATTGGGAACCTTTTGTTTAAAAGGGGTCGACTGCCAGTCAATGACCGAACGCGACAATATACATTTATTAAGTATTTGGACGAACGCTATTTACGTTCGTTAAGGAATCAAGGATAGGACGAGCGTTCGATCTAAGACCGAACACTTCATTAAAACGAACGCTAGGTAGATGACCGAGAATCAATCATAACGAACGCTTAGTACAAGACCGAGCGCTATTTAGAACGAATGCTTGGTATAAGACCGAGCACTATTCAGGACGAACGTTCGGTATAAGACCGAACGTTACTTAATTTAGTATTATTTAATTTTAAGGCGTACAACAACTCTATGCTGAGCCGAACGCTCAAACATAGTATTTCAAATGAGGACGCTCGTTCTCAAACCGAATTCTTCCCAAATGAAAGAATTCTACTCTAAGTCTTTTTCAGGGAAACCGAACGGTATAAGACCGTACGATGACGAACGTAATTTATCATAGGGATTATTTTACGTTTCATAATTTTCATCTATTCCAGATTTCAGATTCAAGGTATCAGTTCATATTTTAGGATTCATATCAACATCCATTTATAAAACTTTATAACATTCATTCTAATAATTCATATTCAACATCATCATACAAATCTATTTCATACATAATAAGTTCTCATGATCATACTCATACATCCAGTCATCATCAATCATACATCCATAATCATACTTTACACACACATTCATTCGTTCATCAACAGACATTCGTTATCATCAATCATACAGCAACATATGAATTAAATACATAAGCTTCCCTTACCTGGATAGCAGTGTACGTCCTAAGAGTATAACTTTAATTCGTTCAACTACGGCTCTTCTATACTCCACGGTCACTTAAGTTTCTTCCACTAAATCTAACCAAAGAAAATGTAGAAGATATCAACTTCTACCCTTGCATGCAACTAAATCTGGGTTCGCAGGAATATCCAGAAACGAACGTCTAAGTTGGGAGACTTACCATTTTCAGAATCGGGATTGGTTCGGTCCAAAATGAAGCTCACAGTTGGGAGAACGTTCCTATGGTGCTGCAAGTTGATCGTAGAAGAAACGTGAGATTTACAGTAGAGAGAAGGTGGTCTGGTTCTAGAGAGAAGGTAGAGAAAAGGAAGAGTTGAGTTCTGAGGAAGAAGAAGAGTGCGTGCAGGTGAGAGAGAGTTTTTCAAAACTCAGTTTTGTTAATTTCCACGCCCAAACGAACGAGCGTCTCCTCTGCTGACACCTGCACTCCCACTTCTGATTTCAGAAACTTCTAACGTGACACGCGGCGCTCGTGCATGCAGTGCAAAGTGCGTTTTTAATGCACTGAACCATGAACGTGGGTGCTTTAACTTGATGTGACAGAAATTATCATTGCTAATTATTTAGGGTCTCACATTTTCAATGTTCGAAATATTTATTTTCTTTTTTATATTTATTTTTAAGTAATATAAAAGAAAAACTTAAAATCATTCTTACTTGATATATCATTTAACTGAGGGAAGAATTTATCGAGAAAAACATAATATCAATGAGATTCACTTAATGAATTGATACCCTCTTCAACTCAGTTTTAAAACAATAGTTTTATAAGTTTTTTTTACCTTATATGTCACTAAACGTTTTCATTTTAATTATAGAAATTCTTGAAATTTTTAACGAAAATAAATTTTTCGATAAATTTGAATTATTGATGGATTTATTTCCATCAATAAGATCCATTGATATTACAAATTTTAATTACTGATTGATTTTTCGTTGAAAAAATCTATCAATAAAATTCAACAATAAAATTTGTTGATAAAATGAATGACGAATTTTTCGCTCAAATATGAATTGGTGGTGAATTCATTTTGATAACGAATTGGTGGGAATATTTTTTTTTAATCATCATCCTTACGTATACATTACTTTCAATTTCATATTCATGGATCATCTTCTTCTACCGTACACTCCACACATCAATCTATCTTTATTCACCCATAATTAAATCCCATATTCCTATCATTCCATTTGCATTTATTGTTGTTCTTGCATAACTCAAAAGTTATGCACCTCTCTCTCTCTCAATCTCAGTCTCACTTAGAAAAAAAAAGGCTCACACCAGAAAGTAAGGAGTAAGTGTGTTTGCTCACGATAGGAAACAAAATAAATTGGACAATAACCCCTTCCCTCCAAATCAAACACATACAACACATCACTTTCTAATTCTCTCTTTTTTCTCATTCTATCGTCAAAACCCTAGCTAAGTTCTTTCTTTCCTTTTTCCAACCCTTGCACATGGCAACAACGTTCCAAGAAAATAGAGTTGGCGATGGCGATGGCACCATAGACATGCACACCATGCGTGATACACCCATCTGATTAGTGCAGTCAAAATAGGTTGTAACCCGCGAGCCAACCCGGCCCACCACAGGTTTGAGCCAGGTTGGGTTTGAAAAAAATGTAATTTTTTATGCGGGTTAGTTTTCAACCTGGTTCACTTAGAACCCGACTCACCTGGGTTGAACCCGTGGTGAGCCAACCGGCTAATTTAATTTATTTATTTATTATTTTTGTGTTTCAATATTATTAGTTAGCATTTTTTTATTATATTGTAGATGTGGATAAAAAAATGTTTCAAGACAGAAAAAATATTATAGATTTATCTATTCAAGACTCTGATATTATAAATGGACAAGTGATATAAAAATTATCATTATTAAAAACTTATTTGTTTGTCTTTTGGACTTGTTTTTGGATTACGCTTATATTGTATGAAATTTTTTATTTTGAATTGTCTATGGAGTTTAACATCACTTTAGAGTTAAATTTTTTTATATTTGAATTAAAAAAAATGATATTTTTTTATTTGAAAAAGAACTTATAATTAAGTAAGCCAACGAGCCAATCTGTTTAACCCACCAACCCGTGGTGGATCGAGTCAGGTTCAAATATTTTCAGCTCGCTATAGTAAGTAAGTTGGGTTGGGTTGGCTCACTGAGTGACCAATCCGTGGTGGACTGAGTCCGGTCGAGCTGGGTTACCCGTTTTGACAGCCTACATTTAATACTTCCCTTCTACTTCTTCTACTTTGCCACACCGCACTGTTATGTCCAAGAAGGCCAAGGCTCGAAAACTCACCACTTTCATGACTTATCATAATCAACAACCACAACCACAACAAAACAATGTTGTTCTCAATGTCCTCCTCCCAACCTCATTCTTCCAAGTCTCCCTTGCTCTTCGTTTACTAGCATTGATGTAATAGGCATTGCTCTTCCATGATGTCATTTTACAATTTGTTGTCCAAAACTAAGGGTAAGGTGAACATAGATGAGAATGATAATGAGAAAAGGCTGCTGAAGAAAAGGAAAATTAGGATAATTGAGTTGAGGAGGTTGGGCATGGATTTGAACACTACGATTGGGGATGCTGACAAACCTCTATGTTATCGGCACCGGGTGATGAGCATAGATTGGCGAAGATGATGAAAAGATTTGCCATCTCAAATGCAAAAGAAATAACCCCTCACACGAGAAAGGAGAAACACATTGTTGGTAACACTAACGATGTCACTGGTGAGGCCATATGATGAAAGGCGTGGTTGTGATGGGTGTTATGGAGGTTTGTACTGGCCATTGACATTAGGAATGAAGAAACCCTTTGCCTATTGAGGGAAGAGATGCGACAGAGAAATGAAAGGGTATCTTTAGGTTATTTTTTGCGCATCTGTTTTTATTTTCTTCATGGAAGGAGAAAAATGAAGAAATAAAAGGGAGAAGAAGGATGGAAGAGGAAGAAGACGAACCAAATTGCAATATTTACCGACAAGACTTTTTATCAATAATTACCAATGAATCTTTTCGTTAATAAAATTTATCGACAACAACGGACTTTTGGTTGTCAGCAATTTTGATTTATCATTGAATTTTAAACATTATCAACATATTTAATGGTTGATAATATCAATTTTTCTTGTGATATTTTATTCAATGTGAATCTTAGACTTACACTTAAATTTGTAACAAACATCAACAAAGCATACTCAAATAATATTTAAATCTTACAATATATTGATATTTATCACTAAATAACTTACTAACATCATGCATCTCCTAAATTATTATAAATAGGGTTAAATGTGTTTTTGATGCCTTACCTTTCAGTAAAAATTGAAATTAGTCTATTTTTGAAACTTTGACCCAATTTAGTTCCTTAACTTTAAAAATGTGTTTAGTCTTTTTAACCAAATTTTTTTAAGATTATGTTATGTTTCAAACACATTTCATTATAGTCTTTGAGGTCTTTATATTGTTTGACACCTTTTTTTTTTCATTACTAGTTGAAAAACGCGTTTAAAATCTTAAATAGACTTAACACTTGGCCGTCTGTAATTACCGAAGGACACTTGACCTTCTGTAATTATCCGCCAATAATAAGTGCGTTTCTTGTAGTGATATAATTTAAAAAATGAGAGACTAAATTAATCTAAAATTTTAAAAAATAACTAATATTAATTTTTATTGAAAGTTAAAAAACTAAAAACATATTTAATCCTTATAAATATATATTTATATTCAAAATATATAGATAAAAAAGAATCATCACACCCTTAACTAGGAGAGAACATTAATCGGAATGGGTTGGATTCAATTTCAATATGTAACCAAATCATACAATCTGAATTTAAATTTTTAAAATCCGTATCCGACCATTAAATGTGTCGGATTGCTCGGTTTGGGTTTATTTAGATTTGGGGAAAGTGTAAACGGGTTATTTGGTTACTAAGTTACTTGAAAGTTGACAAAGAAGACCTTCCCCTTCAAGGAGTTGAGACAACCACACTTTAGTGGTAGCTCTTGAGTTTGAGAGACACATGCGTCCTATCTTTCCATCGTTTCTCTTGCTCCACACTTCTTCCCATACCATCCTCAACTATAAAAAAAAACCATAAAAACTCAAACTTCACATAAATAAATCAAATAAATCGCAAATACTCTCAATATCAAACCCTTCGAACGATATCCTTTTGCATAGCTTAACATTTAAGCCGTAGAGCTTATACATTTTATTTTATTTAAAATTTTATAATATTAATAGTTGGTCGGGGTTAGATACGAATAAAATTTCAATTCAATATATTTTTACTAGACAAAAAAAAACACTTTTATTATATATTTTTATCTATTATCACCCGTGTTCAATTGAAACCGACCATACACATATTTCGGTGTTTTCAAATTTATCGGTTTCGGACGGATGCGAATATTTTGCCTAGACATACTCTTCACACATATAAACAACAAAACCAATGGAAATATCGATTTTCCTTACGTGAATGTAACATGCCTATTAACCTAAAAAGATTCCATGGACATCTATCTCTCTTTAGCAAACCACCCAAAGAGGACGCTAAAAATATACCATTAATAACAATTCAACCAGTTTTATTAAAAAAGAAAAAAACTACTTCTTATATTTTAGTTTTTTCAATTTTATATTGTTTTCTTACTGTATTAAAATTGACGTGTTTAATAATTAACCCAAGTGGTTTTAAATAAAATGTGGTTGGATAAAGGCTAATGGCAGATGATTATTTTGTCCTTTGTAGTCTCGGAATGCTGAAAAAGACAGTGACCACCACAAACGTCACCAACTCAAGGCTTTTCATTGGACAAATCTCACGGAATCTTCTTCTCTACATATTTTTCACTCTTCTACTGCATCATTCACCTATCAACTCACATTCAAATACTTTATTTTAATACAAATATATAAATATTATTAAACAATTTACAATTTCATATATTTTAATTTAAAATCATTTATACAATCTTTGTAATCTAGTTCTACTTAATTTAATGGTTTAATAGCTTATTTTGTCCCCAGTTTTGGTGAGTTGTGTCAATTAAGTCCCTCTTTTTAAAAAAGTGTCAATTGTATCCCCACTTACTACAATTTGTCTCAATCAAGTCCCTTCCGTTAAGTACACAGAAACGTCGTTAACTTTTTTTCTCTCTCTTCTGCTCTTCTGTGCAAACAACAGTATTTGTCAGACCTATATTCAGATCCTTTTCTTTTGTCTTTGGATTATGTTCAGAAACATGATGAGGACTTTTTTAACAATATTTATTGAATAGAAGAGTGAAACGTTTTTATGTACATTTACTTTATCCTTTAGTTGATACAACAGTCAATTATATTAATAATTATTTTTATAATAAATTAGATCTTTATATATTTTATTATTAAATCTGATAACAAATATATCATAAAAAAGCAAAAGTAAAATTAAAATTTAAATATAATTTTATTTTAATTTCTTTAAGTTACTTAAATTTGATTATGGTAATTATAATTTTTTTAGATAAATAATCGATTTAGTACCATCAACATTAATATATTTTATTTTTAATGTAATAAATAATTATAATTAAAGTTTCAGTAGAAAATTTTATTTTTATTAATTTTTTTTAATTCTATTGATCTAATTGAATTGTTACATATATTATTAAAGCCAAAAAAATATATATTTATTAAAGGTAAAATTAGTATTAATATATAATTAATTTTTAAAATATATTTTTTATTTTATAAATTTAAAATAATTAGTGATTGTTTCAAAATTAACTAATTATTAATATGTTAATAATGATTATTTTTTAATAAACTCACTTACTAAATGCATGCTTAATTATATTGATCATAAAATTTAAACAAAAACAATAAAATTATTAAAAAATTAAATTTTTACTTTTTAATTTTAGAGTAATTAAGAAATAAATACCTTTTAAAAAAATTATAAACTCACTTATTTTAAAGGAATTAAAAATATATATTTAGATTTATTTTTAATCAATTTTTCAAAAAAATTCTTTTAATTAGCAAGACTTTCAATTTCTTTTAATTATAATGTAATATAATCCAATCCAATCCACCCATAGTAGACCAAATTCGTACTATTTACTCTTCTATATCTTTTATTGTTCGATTTTTAGCGGTAATAATAAGGCAAAATAAACACCGAAATGTTTCTAATTTGTTTTTAAAATTATTAAAATTAGCGTTTTTGAAAAAAATAATATAAAAATAGATAAGTCTAAAGAATTTGATATAATTTTACTGTAAAAAGTCACATTAAAATGATATGATTTTAGAGTAAAATATTTTTGAATTAGAATTGACACACGAGTTTAATTTAAATTATTTTAAATTGAAATCATATTAAAAAAATATTTTAGACTAAAATTATATTATCTTGATATGAATATTGTTAAAAACGCTTCACTCTTCTATGCAATGAATATTGTTAAAAAATTCCTCGTCATGTTTCTGAACATAATCCAAAGACAAAAGAAAAGGATCTGAATATAAGTCTGACAAATACTGCTGTTTGCACAGAGGAGCAAAGAGGAGAGAGAAAAAGTTAACGACGTTTCTGTGTACTTAACGGAAGGGACTTGATTGAGGCAAATTGTAGTAAGTGGGGATACAATTGACACTTTTTTAAAAGGAGTGACTTAATTGACACAACTCACCAAAACTGGGGACAAAATAAGTTATTAAACCTAATTTAATTGTAAAAATGACAACAATAGGACAAACTAACAAGATAACTTACATGTCTAGTTCTTTTTTAATCATTCCTAAATTTAATACCCATCTCATTTCACAATAAACCTTAATCTTACTTTATGTTGTTTATGTGTGTGATTAATCCATGGTCTAACTCGTTGTGTCCAATTGATTAGGCAAGTTACCTTATGGCAACAAGATGAGGCAAATGCGGATTTTACTATATCCATCATCGTTCTCGAAAAAAGTTCACACTCATATTCGTTTTCATTTGTATAAGATATGAAATTTATATATTGTAACATCCTTACTTTTAAATACTTATATTATTTATTTTATTCTTGGTTAAAAAATAAAAGTTAAAATTTTTTTTATGGTTTAACGGTAGGATTAAATTTACATTAAAAATATCTTTCATTACAAAATCTTAATATTGAGAAACAAATCAAATAATTTTTAGAAAGAAATGGGTGGTTCGATAATGGCCCGACAACGAGTGGAATAGAAATGTCTAAGAAACAAAAAATATCACTAGGATAGACTCTAACAAAATGGAGTAGAAATGCCCAAGAAATAAAAGATATCACTAGAATAGACTCTAGTCATGGCTCTGATATCATATTAGAGAAAGTGATTTTAAACCTAACTCAATCCCACAAAACCGGCTTATAAAGTGAGGTTTGCACCCCACTTATATATATATATATATATATATATATATATATATATATATATATATATATATATATATATATATATATATATATATATATATATATATATATATATATATATATATATATATATATATATATATATATATATATATATATATATATATATATATATATATATATATATATATATATATATATATATATATATTATAATTTAGCCTTATCTCTAGTCGATGTGAGATTTCCAACAAAACATCGTGACTAAGTAAAATAAAAATAAATATGTAAATAAATAAGAAAAAAAAATATATGAATTCTTAGAAGTGGAATATGGATTCATATATTGTAAAATGATATTGAGTCTTATATTTATAAGTTCAATTTTAAGCACTCATGCTTTGTATTGTATGTCAAGTTTATTAAGATTGATATATATGAGGTGAATAAGAACTTGCTTAGTTTGAAATTTTTTTGAGAGATTTTCTTTAGAACTTTGAGTAACAAAGAACTTATATTAGTAATTTTTGGAAATATTAACTCTATTATGATGTAAAACTATTAATATTGCATAAAATGTTAGACATATATATATATATATATATATATATATATATATATATATATATATATATAAAAGAAAATTTTATTGCACAATAAAAAAAACTTGTAATTCCTTATATGAAGATTATTTATATGATAATCGAGGCATAGTGGATAAACTCATACTTGCTCCCATACTTACTCTCTCCAAATATAATTGAAATAATTTTCTTACCTAAAAAATAAAAATATAGTAAAAGAATTATAATTTAATTTTCATAACAAGTACAAGATTTATTATTTTTACAAACATTGTCTAAGAGAAAAAATACTTTGAAAATTTGAGTAAACCGGATGAATATCAAACAAATTAATAATTAGATGTGGAAATATATAATTGTGTAACTAAAAGAATATTCTCAAATGAAACAAAATTAAATACTAAAGATAAAAGACAAAAGATAAAATAATTTATTATTATTAAATAAATCAATAATTTACACGAGTGAATATTCTAAATTAAAAGTCTCACATTTTATGTTACAAAAGAAACAATAAATAAAAAATACTAAAAAGAAATAGACATGACGAATTTTATGAATAAGTTAATTTAAGATTTAATACCTATTTTGGTCCCTATGTTTGGTAGGTGTGTTCAAAATGGTCTTACCTTTTTGTTTTCAGATGTTTACAGTTGTCCTATATTTTATAAAAACGGTTCAAGTTGGTCTTTCTTGCTTATGCGTTAAAAACCTAACAACTTAATGTTCATCCTAGCCAAAAATGAGTGAATGCGTTGTCCAATTATGTGACAACTAATCAAATTGACGTGATAATTGAGTACAATTTTCTGAATCCAAGCATACGTTCTCTCAATACAGGGCAGATTCCATTTGAATGTCTTTTGTCTTTAACAAGCCTCATCAACCCAACCAAAAGACTATGGTTCCTGAAAATCTCCAACTTGAAGACGCAACATAGGGTTTCTCCTCCCTTTTCGTTCTAGTTCGAGAGTGTTTCGTAAGAAGGGGAGATGAGTTCCGGTGGAAGACACAACTTCCATCTCCGCGATACCGTGGGCGTCAGCAGTAGCGTCTCTGTGGTGATGCGAAGGCTTTGTTCTCTGGCGTCTCTATGAGACGAGGGTCTCCGTTCTGCAACGATCACATGGCTCGCAGTGGTGCCTCGCATTTTGGGGATCCTAATTCTCGCGATCTGGCTCGTGATTCACATGGGTTGACCTGTGAAGAGGATGATCTTGGTGATTGCAGCGTTTTGGGTTTTCTTTTTCTTGTGTTTCAGATCTTGCAAATTTTAGGGATTTCATATTAGGGTTTTGAATCATGATTGATTTCGCGTTTTGAGGTTCTTTTTTGGTTTGCAAATTGGGTTTCCTTTTCTTGGGATTATGTTTCTCCTCTACAGATTGATGTTCATGATCTTGCAATTTGAGATTTTTTGTTCTTGCTTTCTCAATTTTTGAATGAGATTTTTTGTTTGCAGGTTGTTGAATTGGATTTTTGGGGATTCTCCTTTTGTGTTCTTTATTTTTCTTTACTAGTTTGGTATTGTAATTTGAGGCTAGGTTTTGAATTAGGATTCTGAATTTTCACTTGAAGGATGATGACTGTGAATTGAGGTTTTGTTTTTTTTTCTTTTTCGTTTCTCTTTTGGGAGGAAGACGATGATGGGAAAGAAAGAGTTAACAAATTAATTTGGATAAAATTAAAGAAATTGTCACATCAATTGATCTCAGCATGCATATAATAAATAAGTGAACAACTCATTTATTTTTTACCAAGAGACAGTTACACCGTTAACGTTTTTAACGCAACCAACTTGAACTGTTTTTACAAAATATGAAACAACTGTGAACATATGAAAAACACGTATTAAACCTAGAGACCAAAATAGATATTAAACTTTAATTTAATAAAAAAAATATTTTCTTAAATACAAGATATACATATATATATATATATATATATATATATATATATATATATATATATATATATATATATGTTTGTTTTCATTTTTAATTTAAAAAATTAAATATTACTTATATAAATACTATATTCTAGCAATATAGACAAACTTTAGAAAGAATTTGAAAAATATTTAGAAAAATATTATATCCCATCTCATGAAAGCTTGAGTCGATGGTATTCTTCCAGACTCAATAATTACTACACACTCTTATGCTTAATGTAGACCATTTTCTTACGTTAATTTCCCCTCTCAATTTTCTCTCTAAGAAAAATCAAATTACACGAATTCCTCAAAAATCTGCTAATTTAAATTAAAAGAAAATCAAAGTTTAATAGTTCGAATAAAACAAACATGAAAGTTTGATGTGATTTTTGAAAATAAAGTCGAAATTATGGTTATATATAATATAAAAACACACTCAAGTGCATCTAAATGTTCTTGGAAAACCCCGAAATATATAATTTTAACCGTTAAAATTACTATGTTTTCTTTTTTATAAAATAAAAAGGCAAATAAATCTAGATAAATACAAGAAGAAGCTTATAATAGAAAAATGGTGAGAGAGAAAAAGAAAGGTGAAAGCAGAGACAGGTGAATTGTGGATTTTTTTACAGCATAGATAGATAGATAGATTTGATTTCATTAGGACCTAATCATTATTATTATTATTATTCATAAATTACCCGCACGCCCGAGAGATTGATGATTATTATTATTTTTACCCTTTTCTCGTCATCAACCTCTCTTCTCCGACCCCACCCTGTTCCTGTAACCCCTTCTTCTCTCTCTCAAACTCTTCAGTTTCTCTCACTTCTGCAGTCTTCACCATGCAACCCTTTCCCTTTTTACAAAGCTTCTTTCTCCATTACTATACACCCTGCAAAATAATGCCTTATTCTTCTCTCTAATCCTCATCTCAAAAAGGTGGCCATGATTTTTCTTCTTCTTCATCTTCTTCCTTTTTTTTTCTTTCTGTGTTCATCTTCTTAACTCCACTCCTCTGAACAGTACCACTGCAGCGTGGGCGCTTGTTCATCCGCGAAGAAATTGCACGCCTCGTCCGCGCTCAGAAAATTATGCTCCTCCATCTTCACGTACTGCGTCGGAAACTGTTTCTGGAACTGGAAACAGTTCATCGGAGAAGACGATGACAAAAAGCTCTGACTTTGCATAACCCCAGAAGATGAAATCGTCCCGTTGTTGGGACTGGTTTCGTTGTTGTTGGCATTCTCTTCGTTCAAGATCGCGCTGGAGTCGCTGTCGGAAGACCCGTCTTTGAAAGCCCCTAAAACTTCATCACTCTTGTTGAAGCATTCGTAACTCAACTCCTTAGATTCGGATCCAGGAATGGCGGTTTCACAAAGTGGGTTACTATCTTGCAGTGTTATCATCTCTTCCTTCACCGAAACATCGCTTTCAGTGTTGCTCTCTTCTTGCAGCAGCAACCTTGATTTCAATTCCTTTATCTGCCAACACAACAAACCAACCTTTTAATACTCTTTCCAGAAAAGAACTCCCCTACTAAAAATTAAAGACAAAACTTTAAAAAGCTAATAAATTAGTGATGAATGCAAATTGTTTGCTTGTTTGTTTGTTTGATTTCTTTTTTATTCTAGACTGACGAGATTCTACCTCTTTGAGTAAGGCTTCGTTGTCTTGTTGAAGGGTGTCGTAATTAAGTTTGAGGGAATCATAATTGGCTTTGAGGACTCCATAGTCTCTTTCCAATTGCTTCGTTTTCCATCTGGCTCGACGGTTTTGGAACCAAACCGCAACTTGTCTTGGTTGCAAGCCAAGTTCTTGTGCCAGCTTCACCTTTCTGTCAGGTTCGAGTTTGTTCTCTACTTCGAAGTTCTTCTCCAAAGCTTTCACCTGATCCACGCTCAGTCTTCGTTTCTTCTCGGCGTGGTGTCCTGGTTCCTCCACACACCCTTCATCGTCTAGTCCTTCCAACATAGACTGGAACTCCCTGCCATACACGTGGTTGTTCCTCGGACTGTGTTCGTCTGAATGCAAATCGGACATAATCATGGTTAGTGCGACTGGTTTTGTTGTTTGTCCCTTGAAACAAACGCACACAGCATAACACGATGAGTTGTAAATTGTAATGCAAAAACAAAGTACAGAATAAGGAATTTGGGGTGATTTAAAAAACAGGAAAGGTTTGTAATTGGTGTGGTTGATCACAAAAAAAGTTAGAGACAAGACAAGTCACAAACACGAAACACGCATCATGGATCTATATCTGTCTGAATTAATTTGAGAAAAAATAAAATAAAAAACGAAGCTTTAATTGAATTAACCTGTTGGTGGACAAATGGTCATGAGAGCACCCAGAGAATCGGAGCTGCCAAGTCTCTTCATGAGTGCAAAGCACGGATCTTATTAGATCAAGGAGCTTAAATTTGATCCCTTTATTTTGTTTAGGCAATGTATATTAAGATCTAAGAAGAAAAGGTGAGAAAAGGTTCGTTTTGTTTTCGTGTTTTACTTAAAGGGAGGCATTGAAGATGAATTGTGGTGTCTTAAAAGAGGCCAATTTGCAGAGGAAGTAGTACAGAACCACTCATTTGCATAAACTCCCATGCTTTGTTCCTTCTCTATTGACACCTCTTCTCCCTCTTCACCCATGAATCAAACAATTCCAAGACGAAGGAAGTAGGAGTGAGCAATCTCTTTCGGAGTGGACACAGTGGTCTGTTTTCACTCTCTATCTACATCATCAGTGATGAAGTGTGATGGGTGGGGAAGAGTTACAGTGAAGAGAAAGAGGAAGAGAAAAATGAAGAAAATGAAGAAAACGAAGGGTGAGTGAGGAGTGAGGAGAAGGGTGAACAAGTTCACAGGCGAGCTTAGGTGAGAGTTTGTGTCTTTAAATAAACCACCCTTGGTTAAAATCTGACTGGGGTTAAGTGACTGCTACTGCGGTTGGCTATGAAATGAACCCAAATTCAACCCAAATGCAACTTTTTTGGGTACCGAGTTAGCCGGTTAAGCTTGAGTTTCCTCGAGGAGCGGTATTTGGGAGGTAGCGCAGAGTGTGGACAGATGAAAATGGAAACGGCGTGGCTTTCGGCAGCTTGCGTCCACTGTTTAAGCCGGCTTAAGGTTTCTTACGTCACCCAAGTAATAATAATTTATTCTTCTTATCAATCAAATAAATATGTCTAATTTTAACATTTCTTTTAATAGTATTATTACATGTTTTCATTAAAGATGAAAATTTCTATCTACATATTTATACAAATTTTAAAATCGAACAATTTTTAAGTATACGTTTTATAAATGCATTTTAAAATTGAACGAGTCACATGTTGATTCTTTGAGGCATTTCTCTTCGACAGCAAAAGTTTTTTTGTCCAACAACTATCTACTTTCAGTTATATCATGTTTCACAAAATATCAAACAAGATACTAAGTGCATTAAATTTAACTTTTATCGACCAAAATATAAAATAAAGCAAACTTTTAAATGAAATAGTTGTACCACTTATATCAAGTAATTCGTAAACAAAGAACACATAAGACTTCAAGGTAATTAGGACCCCTCTGCTCATGAGAGAAATTGGAATAGTTACACCTACAATAAAAGACACTTCTAAAAATAATTACCAAACCTTGAATCAAGGCACTGCATTGATAGTCGTTCTTATTAAAATTTGAGAGTGAGAGATGAGATTTTATAAAAGATAATCATAATTCGATATCATTTTTGTGATAATATTTTAACATCATCTACATATCATTTTGTTATTAATCCAAAATTACTTTACAGTTAATAATAATACTCATTAACATTAACATGGACCAATCACATAATGATACATAAATAATGTTAAAATGTTGTTAAAAAATATTGTTAAAGTATCGTTATCTTTTTATAAAAATGAGAAAAGTAGTTGTAAGAACTACAAAGATTTTCATGACAACTTCTGAGTCAAGTGTTTTCCTTATTTGCAAAATTTATATGTTTTTTTTGTGGTGTTCATATTTTTTTTTTCATTTCTTCTAATAAATGGTGCCCTTCTCGACATCTCCTGTTCTAAAGTCAACTTCAGCCCATATTATAAATTGATTCTCATATTTAGTTTTCTCGATGCATATATAATTTATTTATTTAAATACTTAAGATTTTGGTCATTAGATAACAATAGGATTGATGAACTAAATTCATTTCAATAAATATTCAAGATTTTTGTTTATCAGACAAGTATCTCACTCGTTAAATAAACAAAATTAATGATTAAGAAAATTTAGATATGTATTTAATTTGTTGAATGAATTTAAATGTTTTTTTTAATTCACGGAGAAAACATAAATAGTGTTTGAATGAAGACAATATTTTTAGACTTTAAATAATATGTTTAAAAATGTTTCAAAATAAAATAATTGTTTATATTTCACTAGTATATCTTATCAATATACTTGAATACTGTTATAGTGTATTGACGGGTGAATTCAAATTTATTAGTATTAATTTATATGGCAAAATCATGTTATTTATCTATTGTGATATTATTGTAAACATAATTATTTATAATAGAAAATACCGTGTTAAAATATTTAAGTTGTGTATTGAATTTGAGATATAAAATTAAGTAGAGAGACACGAATGAAGTTTTTATGACACAAACTACAGTATGATAAAAGAATTGTAATTTGTTATATGTTATAGAGATTCAACTAGTCACGTGGATATATCTGTCCATATTATGTAATTTTGTTTTGTAAGACAACTTCAATGGTACGACACATTTAAATCTTTTGTCAAGTGTAGAGTGACTAGTAGTTAATTGGTATACTCAATAAAATTTTAGTTTCCTCACAAACAAATTTTCAAAAGCTAAAAAAATGTTAAGACATGCTTTGAATAGTTGGTACCTATAGACTTTCACCCAAAAGCTTATATAGTTGTATCTAACATCATATATGTAGAATTAGTCAATTTTTAAAATCTTTATACTCATTAGTGCAAAAATAGAATTTTATGATGACTTATTGTGGTGGTTATTATTCATCCGTCATAATAAATAAAGTGGTGACATAATTGTAAATATAATGAGACTTTAGATGTCGATTCTAGTGATAATCGACATAGAAAGTTGAAGTAGTGACAAATTTGTAATAAAATACAAGATATTTTATGCTAATATCGTTAACATCATTATAGTAAGTGAGAGTGGTGATAATTTTGTAATAAAATAAAAGTTTATAATATTATTTTTAATTTAAAAAACAAATACTATGATGGTTCATCATTATAACCAATATGATATATTTAATTTTTCCTTCTGGCTACATTTCACTCTCCTTGTATTAGTTGCTCTCAATCTTTGCACTCTCGTTGTGGCTCTCCTCCTTGTCTCCTCGAAGTTTCTCTTCTTGTCTCTTTGCATCAGTTGCACTTCACTTCACACTCGTTCTCGCTCTAATGCCTTTTTCCCTCGTGCTCTTGCATCATTTTTGCTTTCGTACATTTCTCTCATTTAAGGGTTTTGGGAAACATAGAGAAGGTTAACTTTGAACCCTAATCTTCGTTATTATGTTACTAGTGGTTATTGCTATTGTGAATATAATTTGACAATGAACCATAATCTCTTTCGTGCTTTCACTTTTTCTTATTCATGTTCGCTTTGTGCTCTCATCTTTGATTGTGACAACGTCATCCTCGAGTCTGAGCACTTACATCACTAGGCCTAATTAAAATGTTGTCTTTGTTCACTTCAACGTTTGGTGCCCCTTTCCTTTTTCTTTAAGCCCTTTCAACTGGGATGTCCAATTCTATAATGAACTCCATGACCTCATTGGTGGAGGTAAACCTAAAATGTGATAATACTTTAAGGAACACGAGTGGCCTTTGTCCACATTGTTCGAAGAAATAATCAAGCTTGGAACTATAAGACATAGTCTTGGAGTTCTAAGATTGTTGGATAAGGCCATGTAGGAATTTCATACAGGGTTTTCTATGGTTGAGTCTATAACTGACATATAAAGTTGGTCCAGAACTGACACAAAAAGTAAAATCTTTTTATGTGAGTTGTATTTATGATGAATCCAAAACTGATATAAAAAAGCTTTTTTAATCAACGTAGAAAGTCTTTGTTACACTAGTGAATCTCTTTATACTTAGCTAATTTAAAGACCTTACAAAATTGGAAGAAAAGGGACGCTCGTAGTGATAATGTGGCGACACATTTCGCATTGGTTACCTAGAAGGGAAGAAAAAAAAGTGGAGGAGTGACAACGAAAGTGGTAGTGTGGTTTGCAATTTGGCAATGAGAAAGGGGGCAAATTGGCTCTTGCAATAGAGAACTAATGTCACGCAAATGAAAAAACTTTGGTGAGAATGTAATTTTAATCCTAGCAAACGAATAGGTCTCGATTTTTTAAAGAACGGAAACATATAGTTTTGCAAATAATTTAAAAAATGTCATTGGTGACAATTTTGTAAGTATTTGCACAACTATAGCTAAACAATTTCAAAAATGCCATGACATTTTTTTAATTATTTGGAAAATTATAGACATCAGTTTTTTAAAAAACCAAAGCCTATACTTGTGCAAATATATACAAAAATGCCACTAGTAACATTTTTAAAATTATTTGAAAAATTATAAATCTCGATTCTTTAAAAAACTGAAGCATATATAAGTATAGGCTTCGGTTATTTTCGAACAAAAACCTATAATTGAACAAAAAATTCAAAAATGTCATTGCGTTTTGAAATACTTTGTTTTCCTTGAAATCGAAACATATTAAGTGATTTCAAAAGCTTTTTTTGTAGAAGTAATATAGTGTGCAACGAGTGTCAAGTGATTTAACCTCTAAATTAGTGTCAATAATTAATAATAAGTTTTACTCTAAGACAATGAGTTAAGGAAAACATTTAATCATAAAAACTTCAATTTATATATAGTTGGAAACAATCTTTAACTATTATAATCTTGATGGCACACTGCACCAAGGTTGTGATTGTTCACAAAAGATCTTACAATCCTTAACCATCCTATATGTTTACCACTAATTAGAAAAATATAATTGTCTTGGGCAAGCTTAAGTATTAACTTTTGATTGGTTTTAGTTAGTGCTATCAAAATAAGTTAGAACTCACAAGCCAATCCGGTCCACCACGGGTTCGGGCCGGGTTAGGTTTGAAAAGAATAAATTTTTTTAATATGGGTCAATTTTCAACCCGACTCACTTAAAATCCAGCTCACCTGGATTGAACCCGTAGTGAGCCAGGTTGGCTCACCAACCCACCTAGTTTAATTTAAATATTTAATATTTTGTGTTTTAATATTATTAATTAACATTTTTTTATTTATTGTAAATGAGAATAAAGAAAAAGATGTTTCAAGAGAGCAAAATATTATAAGTTTATCCATTCAAGATTTTAATCTTATAAATGGATAACTGACACAAAAATGATCAATATTATAAACTTATTTATTTCCTTTTTGGGTTTGCTTTTGGATTACACTTATAATTTAGTGAGTCGGTGAACCAACTCGTTTAATCCACAAACCCATGGTATATATCGGGTCAGGTTCTAATTTTTTCTGTTCGCTAATAAATGAACTTGGTTGAGTTGGCTCACTAAGAGATCAACTCGTGGTAGGCTTGATCGAGTTGGGCCGAGTGACCCATTTTAACAATACTAGTTCTAGTATTAATAAGATAATTATTCATTTCACTTTTGAAGGGGAAAATTATTTGTTCAAAATCATTAATGATATTTGTTTTTATTGTAATTTGAGTGGATTGATCCGAGGTGAGCTATAAACTTCCTCATGTCGAGTATCTGAAACCAAAAGGAGAAAGTCTACTGGCAAGGACTTCGACATTTTCAAATCAATAAAAAGTATTTAGATGTGGATTAAGTATTAAGTTAGATCACTGTGTGATAACATATATTTATAGATTTTGTAAATATGAATAATAACAAATAAGATAAACTTAAGATAACAATACATTAATAGATATAATAAATAGATTCAATTTATTATAACTTCGATTCTACTTTTATTATTATAAATATTATCTTTATTTGATTTCAGAATATTAATATTTTATACACATTTTACATTTGAACCTAATATTTATTAAATTGTTTTAGATCTGATGATAATAATATATTTATATCATCATATATTTTGGGTCGGATAAGTAGAATATCTTATGAATATTTAAGATAGAACATTGTGATTAATCCTGGTAGGTGTTGATTTGCTTTTGAATCACATCTCACAATTACTATATGTTGCAATTGATGGATTTAAAAATTTCTGAAAAGTAGTTGCAATAGAAGCTTTTGTTTATTGATATAGCATCCGATTACCTTTGTATTTCTGGGAATAGAAATATCAGAATAAACTCGTGAAGTTCCAGTCTAATTAGTTACTTGATTAAGCATCAGTATCTTATGTCGTAAGAATAACATTGGTAAGATTTTCATATTGAAAAAGATATTTAATATTAAAAGTCATAATTGATTAAATGTTCAATATAATTATAACAAATACATTTAAGTCAATAACCAATAGTTATAGTGTTTAAATTATTTTAAGAACTCTCAAGAAAAAAAATTACATTAAAGAAGAGTATTATAATTTATTTGATATTTTAACATATATTTAAAAAATTAAAGAATTAGCAATTGTATTACAAATAAAGAGCAGCTCTTTAACCCTCTTCTTTCTATATATATACAAAACGTATAAATATTAATATAATAATGACACGATATAAACTTTTTTTGTCTAAAGCAGGACATTTCTTAAATGAACATGTATAAGCATAACATGTCATAATAATGGAGAGTTTCCTAAATTATTGCATAATATAATACATTAAAGACTCATATAAGTCTGGTGCAAGACATTAAATCGCTTTCTAATTTAACTTTCTCCATTACGATATAAAAAACATTTGAAGAAGTAAATTCCTATGTAGTATATACTTATAGTCACTACCATTCATAAAACAACAAATAATAAAACACGTTTTTTATCTATCAATTCTAACACGAGGAAAACCTCTGCATAGGACCAATAAATGAATATATATATATATATATATATATATATATATATATATATATATATATATATATATATATATATATATATATATATATATATATATATATATATATATATATTAGAAGGCTTACCTCTCAATAAATTCTTTCAACTGATTTGATAAAAATCATGAAGTGCTAAAATCTTTACAACATCATAAAAGATGTAGTAAAATGCACCAATATAAGAAAAAATATTATGTTGTAGTGAAAATATTTATTCTTGGAAACGATCCTAGTTACTAGGCATGTTCATGGTTTGATGAAGTAATTATGCAACAAACCAAAATAGAAAAAAAACATACTATATATGTTTATGGTCACCAACAAATAAAAATAATAGACATTCATAACACAATAAAAAGGAAAAAGGTATTACTATCAAAGTTTTTAATCAAAGTCTGACTGCTTCTATATGTTATAAACTAATTTTGTTCTCCCAGTTATTCACCTTAAATTTGACTATTAGTTTGGGAGTGTACATACAAGTTAAGCATTAATGCTCATGCCTACTAAACGGTGAATTAGTGTCAACATTTATTTTTGATTAATTTATATTTTACTATTTTATACAATCTAATGTATTTTGTGTTTAAAGCATAAGTTAGCATAAGTTATTTTTAAACATTTCACCACTACCCATTACTAAGAGTGGTTTTAGAGAGACCATATCACTCATTTTTATTAATATACAAATAACACTCATTTATTGACAATCCTATTGTGAAATTCTAAAACTTTAAAATCCTTTTGACAAGCCCAATTAAGATCAATACAACTCAGAAAAAAAATTACAAGCATTATCGTCTTGACCATGGTAAAATCTAGTTAAAGATTTGTGTAATTGTAAATAATTTTATCATATGTATTAGGACCGTCAAAACATGTTACTTGGTCTAGTCCAGTTCAACTCACTATGGATTGACTATTTAGTGAACTAACCTAACATAACTAACCTAACATGACTAACTTATTAGCAAGTCCAAAAAATTTAAATTCGATCCAATTTACCAAGGGTTTGTAGATTAAACGGGTTGACTCAATAACTTAATTAATTATAATTTTTTTCTTCAATCCCAAAAATAATAACAAATTATTTCTAATTCAAATCTAAATAAAATTTAATCCAAATACAATCCAAAGTGATGTTAAACTCTCTATATAATTCAAAAAAAAAAAAACAATACAATCTAAAATCATCTTAAATTTCAAATACAATCCAAAAGCACAAAAATACAAAACAAATTATTATCTAACATAAAATCATTGTTGTTACTTATCTATATATAATATTAGAGTCTTAAATGTATAAATTCACAACATAGAAAGGTTTGAGTTTAATATTTTTATTTTTTTAATATAATTTAAAATTTATGACCAATCCAGTTTTCCACGAATTTAATCCGAATGAATCGGATTCAATTTTAGTTTGTACCAAAATTTGTAATTTTCTTCAAACTCAATTTAGTTCGGACTTGTGATAGAACAAATTGGCTTTGGAGCACTTTTATGTATGATGTCTTGTCATTTTAGAGCATCATGTGTGAGTACCTGTATCATGACATGAGTTGCATTATCTACGTGTCTTTTGTGTCTTGTGTTCGGTTTATGTAATGTACTTTTAAACAGATTTTATTTGTCAATAAATTTTGTTTTTCTTATGATGAAACTGAATGATAATGTATATTAAATACTAGTCAAATTAATTTTAGGTGCAAGAATGATATCATAAATATTAAAATAAATTACATTCACATGTGAATCAATACTTAACTGAAAAATTCATATAAAAATGGTTTAATGAGTAATTGAATCAACCACATTCTTATGTGAATTGACACTAATAGAAGAAGAAAGATAAAAAAATACATATATATATAAAGAAGATTGAACACGTGGATTATGATAAGAAATTTTATTTTTCGAATTTAGTAAGTTAATGTGTATATTGGTAAACAAGAACTACACATTTAAAAAAACAAAGAGTTATATAAGAAAATGCATTTAAAGGTGTTATAGAGTTTAGAACAACGAGGTTATATTAAACAAATAAATTGCAAAACTAAAATTCTATCCATACAAATGTGATTAGATACTACCATTTATTAGTTAGTAATAATCTAGTTACCTTTTAAATGTGTCAATTTTTCATTTGCAAGCACTGTCATTTTATTGTGGTATATTTGGACACATGTATTTTGATGTAAAATGTATTTAAAAGGTCGAGTTAGACTTAAAATTTAATTCTTAAAATAATACTAAATTCATTTGAAACATATTTTAATAAGATTTATTGTTTATTGAGCTTTGATCATGTTACTCGCTGTTAGGACATTATTGGACTATTATTAATAGGGTTAAATATGTTTTTAGTCCCTAAACTATTGGCCGTTTCTGGTTTTCGTCCCTCTTTCAAAGTAAGATACAATTTGGTCCTCATTCTTTTCGAAACGTTCGTTTTAGTCCTCGGAATTTTGGTTTTAGTCCTCCTTTGTTGCTAAATGAGGACCAAATTTTTAAACAGTGTTTAGTTTTCGAGGACTAAAACGAACGTTTCGAAAAGAATGAGGACCAAATTGTACCTTACTTTGGAACAGGGACGAAAACCAGAAATGACCAATAGTTTAGGGACTAAAAACATATTTAACCCTTATTAATACCTAGTTACACACTCAAAACGTACATGTTTTTTTGATCGATTTTGAGGTTGAATTAGATTTAAAGTCCACTTCTTAAGAACTCACTCTACTATGAACCTCTATAGAGTCATTAATTATGAAAGTCCTCCCTTGTCATGGCATGATCAAGCCAAACCCACAACATGTAATGTTGGGTATCCAAGTGTGAGTCTAAGTCCCACATTGGATAGAAATGAGAAAGTAGAACAGTATATAAAAATGAAAGGCTCATTAACCCATTGTCTTAAGGTTTTAGGTAAAGAGTAGTGTCGATCCTTTATATAGTTGGCTCGGATGTTATTGATGTTTGTGTAACCTACAGGGTAACCTCCTCCTCGATAAACCCAACCCAACATGTGAACACATGCACATCAACAAAATCATTGCAAGACAAACATTTCTTCAAAGACACATCACATGTTTAGGAATCACACAAAAAAAATAAATTTTCTAACAAAAACATAGCCACAGATAAGAAAATGAATTTAAATAAAACCATATCATAAATTTAACGTGATTAAACGAGTATTCAATAAAAATATTATTATTCAATTTGTAATTTTATTGATAAAAATTACAAATCCTATTGTGCAATTTTTTTTGACAAAAAAGTTATAAAATCTTGTGACATATAGTATCTTGTATACCCAAGAACCTTATTGATTTCTATTACTTAAATCGACCTATAAAAGTGATTTCTTTTTCTTTTTCTTTTTTCATATTAGTCAATGCAAGACTTTGATTAATATTCAAAGTTATTTTATGGTATCATTTGCGTAAAATATCTAATAGGACCACAAAAGTTTATGGAATAATCAAAAGGAGAACGATGACTTTTTGTGTATGAAACATTAAACTTTTGAAACAATGATAAAAAGAATATTTTGAAAAAACCCTGTCATCACTATGTAAGTTGAACTATATGAATTACTGAGAAGTTTACTTGATCTTTGAGTATACGAGATCACATATTTTTTTAGTTTGCAAGGTTCCTCAATCTCATTGTAAAAATATTGATGGAAAAACGTTAGATTTAATTTACTTAAACCCTGATCATTTGAAAAATTGTATATAAATAATAATTTTATTATTTACGTTCTAAGTAGTTTTAATATTTATAATTAAGTCTAAAAATAACTTATATAACATATTATTAATTAAATTGTTCTAATTTGATCTCACGTAAGTTACCTCAATCTTCATGATTTTCTGTTGTTTTATCTATGTTGATTGTTGAACTACAAGAAATATCCAATAATACATATAATACATTCTTAAGAAAGTTATACTCATTTATTATAATTGTATAAAAGGTATATGTATTATTAGTATTAATTTTTTGTAAAAAAAGGAAAGAGATAATTTGGTACGGAGGTTGTAGCTAAAACAAAATCAACAGACACATGACACATATTGTGTAAAATAAATAACACCCCTTAAAAAAATTCAATATTTTAATCATATTATTAACATCAATTAGTAAACGTTTACTTATATATCACGTCGCATATCTATATGAAAGTGAAGGCTGATCTTTAAATATATATTCTGTGAGAAATTTAAAGTGACTGATACATTTTACTTTTGACAGATATTAATGTTGAAAGGGGAGCAAATCATTAATAATGTGTTAGCTCATTGTTTTAACATAAAATATAATCGATTAAAAATATTAGTAACATGTTTTTTTTTTTTATAAATGAGTCTAGTCTGAATTTTTGCAATAAGAATTAGCTTTTCAGAACTTGAAAAAAAGCTAGTAAGCATTCCTGTAAAACAAGAGCCTTATTAGATTTTTATAGTTATGTGGTTAAATATTAAACAATATTACAGTTTCTATGAATTGGTGGAGTATACTAGTTCTAAGGTGGTTCAGTTTTTCACTTCTTCTCTCAATTCAATACGGTCTTTTTTCTATTATGTTTGGTATTACTTTAAGAAATAAAAATAAATATATATTTTAAATTTAATTTTATTAATCAGCAAGTAACTATAAATTATAAAAAGATAAAAATATAAAATATAAAAATTTAATACTTTAAATACAATTTTTTTAATAATTTGTTAAATGAGTAGTTAATTAGATTATAGAAGGATAAAACTAAAAATAAAAAAAATAGGATAAACAAATTAGTTTAAAAATAAAATAAATAAATAAAATAAATTCTATGAGATAACAAAATAAATAAAATTATAAAGAGTTAAAGATTAACTATTTGTATTAAATTTTGAATATTTTTTTGTGGACATTTATAAAAAATTATTTTTCATAG
This sequence comes from Vigna umbellata, assembly GCF_029865625.1. NCBI lineage: Eukaryota > Viridiplantae > Streptophyta > Magnoliopsida > Fabales > Fabaceae > Vigna > Vigna umbellata. The sequence continues at coordinate 6,779,128 of NC_142171.1, forward strand.
TTTTTTAGTACGTGCACATGGCAAGTTTATAGTTAAATTTAGTGAAGTTTCGTAAGTATGAATGATAGTCATCGTTTTGACGAGGATTATTGAATCTGAATAAATGTACATATTTCAACATTTGTCAAAGTCTAAAATTACTTTTATGATTATAGCAAAAGAAAGTAAGTAAAATATTTTATGTTTTTAATGATTAAGCCACGTTGTTCGAGAAAAAAGACATTGTACAAATAAGACAATAATAAGCCACCTTCCTTCTCTAATCTCCGACATAAACAGTATAGTTAGTTTAATTTTAATGTTTAGCTATTTTGTAGGTTACAATAGATCTTTTTTAGTGAACTTACTGTTGAACTGAATTTCTCATATTTGTATGTAAGTAATCGTTGATGATTTTCTCTATTTCAGATTTTGGTTATAAGCCAAAATCAACTGAATTTAAAAAAGAAATGTCCAAAATTTATGTCGACCCATGTATATTTCGACATAAATTCTTAGTATTTTATACATTATATATATTATTCATTAATATCGATTAGTAGAAAGTCCAACATAAATGTATATTGGATATTTTATCCAACTTAAATATATGTCTCCCACATATCTATGTACACTTACCACATATTAAAAGTCCTAAATAGTCTATGTAAAATATCTTTTTTATCAGTAATTTCTTTACTATAATTATTTATATGTGTGTATATATATATATATATATATATATATATATATATATATATATATATATATATATATATATATATATAAACGTTGAAAAAATATAACTAAAAGGTGAACATATTTATTTAATTTCTATACTAATATGAAAAGCAATTCATACTATATAACGAGAAAAAAAATATTGATTTCATAATTTATCCACCCTAAAAATATTTGAGAAAGTAAAAAACAGCTTACTTGGAACACTTTTTAAGTTATTCAAGTCAAGATGTTATCGATAGTCTTGGAAATAGAAAAAAAATCAGCCTCTTATAATGTATTTGTTTATTATAGTTTAGTATTTATAATTAAAATGTTTATGATATAAATAAGTACATCTAACTATTTCCAATTATAATATTACCATAATTAATTTTCAAAACAACTATAATATAATTATATTTAATGAAGATGTATATTTTCTAAGATAAAGTACGATTTTTTGTAATAATTAGACTAATTAATTTTCATATTGTAATAATTATATATATATATATATATATATATATATATATATATGAATTAAAGTCATAAATTTGTTTCATGCAGTTCAAATTTTGCATTACTGAAAAATGAGAAGTCTGAAATTTTGCTTGTTCATGGAATTTTCAACCATTCAAACCTACTCCACCACAATTGCTTTCTTCACTAACAAACTACACTTTCAATCATCATCAAACAATTAGGCTGCGTTGCACTTTGTAGCTACAATATTATAAGATTAAATTAAATTTAAAATTTATTTTTTTTATATTTGATTTACTTTAAAATATATATTTTTGGATGATTTTAAAGAGGCTATATGCACATTTGATTGATAAATTAATAGGTATAGATGGTGGACCATGTTGGAGGAATAGGTACCAAAGCAGCAGCTCCCTTATCTGTAAAGCAGAAGAAACAAATCTCCAATTGACCATTAATTTCGACAAAACAAAAGACAAATTGACTATTAATTGCAAATAATGGCATTCTCTTATCAAATAGTAGCCACCATAAAATCCTTACACAACTACTTATCATTTAACTTTTTTATTTTAACAAGTTGAGTGTTGGATTTTAATACTTCTCTCTTCCTTACAAATTTAATATATATATTTCAATGTTTGAAAAGTCTTCTTTACATTTTTATTGCAGTTGTTCTTTTAGAAAATAAACAATCACAATTTTTTTTATATATATATGCATGTATATGACCACTTCAACTTTCCAAAATGTGGTCATCATTTTATAGATTGGTTTGAATATCTCTACTCCCTGGAAAATTAGCATATTTTTATTTTCAGTTCCTATATTCTTTTTGTCAAAAAATTAAATTCGGTACTTTTAATTAATCCGTATTAAATATATGAATTTTAGGTATAGTTTTTATAGAATGTATTTTCAATTTTTATTTCTTCAAATTTTGAAATCATTTATTTTGTTCATCATAAGATCTGAGTAGCGGGGATATGAAAAGTTTAACGGTGTTATGTTGACATTGAATTATAAGACTAATATGTGTCATTTGACTTCACCATTTCACATTCCTCTAAAATATAAATATATAATTAATGTTATGTAATACCAAATACCAAAATCCACTTACTAGAAACATATTAAATCTTATAATTATAATTATAAGTAAAACAAAAATATTCTGTTAAATATTTATCTATAAAGACATTTTTCTTAATTTTCTTAAGGTTTAAATATGTTTTTAGTCCATAAACTATTGGCCGTTTCTGGTTTTAGTCCCTCTTTCAAAATAAGGTACAATTTGGTCTTCATTCTTTTCGAAACTTTGGTTTTAGTCCTCGAAAACTAACACCGTTAAAAATGTGCTAATGTGTCTAACGTCTCTGTCCATCTCCTGTTTTCACAACATCTATATAGCAGTCTCTTCATATCTTAAAGTCACACTCACAAGGTAGAATATCCACACCACATTCATCACTCATCACCTTACAAATGGAAAACCAAACATGGGTATCCTGAACCTCCTTCGATCTCGGAAAGTTATCCTGAACCGAGTTGCCATTGTTTACTCTTGTCAAAAGTTATCCTGAACCTCCTTCGATCTCAGAAAGAAAAAGCATGGCATAATTCTTTGCCCAATCTCACAAGTCTCCAAAACTAGCTTATAACCACATCTCCAAGTCAAAATCAAGACTTCATTTTTTTTACCTGCTCTCATCTTACGTTCACCACACAAATCAAGGTTTAAGCAATTACACAAAGATGATACAACCTTTATTCATGCTTTTGATTACCCAGATGGCATTAACCTTAGTATTATCTTTTGCAAATCCAATTCAAAAATTGGGGGTGAAGGGTCTAGACCTTTCGAAGCAGGAAAGGGGCCCCTTGGTTACAAAAACTGTGGCAGCAACCATGCTTGTGGTCTTCAGCTCCACCGTGTATACAATAACTGAAATTAAAAAGCGTATAAAGGATACTGGCATAGTTAATCCCACTGATGAGGTTCTCATGGCATATCGTCTCTTGGAAGCATTTTTCTTGGGTAATTACTCCAAAAATCAGTTCTTTATTTGCTTACAATACCTGTTTTACTATCTTTGTTGCACTCAATAACTATGATGCTCGGACGGGTCTCTGAAGTGAACATAGATTTTCCTTTTGCCACTTCTTCTGGTATATTATGTGCAGAGGTAATGGTGGCGCTGGAAATGGCAGTGCTCGTGAAAAGGCACATACTCCAAATATGCATAACCTTCCAATAGGGCATACATTTCCACACGCCCCATAGTTGTAAATGTTGATTAATGTGTTTACGCAGAAACGGCCGCAGCATTGATGATTGAAGGGGCACCTAAAATTACATACCCCACAGTTATCGTTGTCTGAAGTCACATCCACACAACGGTCATTACAGCATAAAAACCTCGGAAAGCAATTACACGTGGACAGAGACGTTAGACACATCAGTACATTTTTAACGGCGTTAGTTTTCGAGGACTAAAACCAAAGTTTCGAAAATAATGAGGATTAAATTGTACCTTATTTTGAAAGAGGGACTAAAACCATAAACGACCAATAGTTTAGGGACTAAAAACATATTTAACCTTTTTCTTAATTAGCTAGTTCTTTATTTCTTTTAATTTTATTATTATTATTATATATATATATATATATATATTAATTATTTATCTTATTATTCTAATTAGTATATATATTATACATTCATCAAATATTATAATCATATATAATTAACACAATTCAGCATTATTGTCACAATTAATTGTTATTTGAGTGAGTTTTTTTGTTTGTGTGACATTGTCTCACATAACTAAAGAAGACTATGTCGTTTTAGCTATCTTATACAACTTGAGTAAGATAAATTTAGAAAACATAATTGATTATATCTTTTCTTCACTCAAATGCTTTACTTGAGTGTTCCCATAACATTTGAACATTCTCACACAAACATAAAACACATAATCTCTCCTGTGCTTGAACGATCGATCTCCAATTGAGTGACCTAATTGCATGATTTCTATTATTCTAGAACTCATACACCATCATCATGATTCTAAGTTAAGCAACTTAACTAATTATCGCTTAAGCATCATCCTATCCATGTGAGAAAGACATTTAAGTCTTAAGCTACAAGCTTTCATTTCAGTTATGCATTTTATCACTTGAATGTTCATATTAATACTCAAGTGATAATGAACAATAAACAAAATCATTACACATTGTTTGAACATTGTTTGAGTAATAAATCACCTAAACTAAATTGTACCCAAAAGTATTTTTCAAATTTCATATAATTCAATATTGAAAATAATATCCAAAGTATACTGAAATTCATCCAAATCATCAATTATAATTATAATCAACTCCAAGTGAATTACTAATATCATAAACACTTCATCTCATACAAAAATCATAAGCTAAGATATACATATTTCAACTTTCTTATATATAATAATTCAACTATTCCACTTTCTTCACAAATCTAAACTATCATTTTTATTCACTAGATCTTAATATCAAATCTCCTCCGTATCTAGATGTAGCATATCTACTAGCAAAATCCTTTCTTAAACACTTCCAAAAATCTAAGAGAACATCACTCAAGGGTTAAATACACCAAAACATCTCTAATTTACAAATCATTCAAAGTAGAGAAGAAAATAATATAATATTTAGTATAGATTAAAGTAATGTTATGTGTTACTTGCATTTCCAAAATTTGTAGAAAGGTGGACTTCCCTAGCCACAAAGTCATTAAATAGAAAACACATGTTTATCCCATAGTAGTTGGTGGTTGAAATTGAATTAAAGAAGTTGCACGGAAATAAACATGAGGTACCTTGTAAAACCAAAGAAGCGTTTTGGATGTTTCGACAAAGTGAGAAAATGAAGATTACGAAAGGGAAGTTTATGAATGTAACCAGAATATTGGTCGGAGTTTTTTTTGTTAAACTCTATAATGCTCTACAATGGTATAATTCTAGTGGATTAGGACAGCAAAATATTACACTTGTTTTTAAGCCTATACAAAAATTATATTAATAAGATAATAACTATACTCGTTCTAATTTTTTAGATGATATTCTCTTCTCTTATATTTTTAATAAAATGACACTATTATTTTCTGTGTTTTTAAAACAATAGTAAACATCTCTCTTTTTTTTTAAATAAATATTAAATAAAATTTAAATGAAAGTTATGAAAATTAAAAATTAATGTTTTAAAAAATAGAAAAAAAAATAGTTTCCAAAAGATTAAACGGTTTAATTATTATATGTTAACAATATTAAAAAATTGTAAAATTAAACATTTTTGTACACCTATTAAAATCATAATTAAAAAATATATTCGAAAGAAATTTTATGAATCAGCTTAATGTAAACTAACTTTAACTTAAAGAAAAACTTTTTTTATCCTTTGATCTTCTTGTCTGATAATGCTATAGAGAAAGTGTACAAATATCCACATTTCTTTTTATCTTAATACTAAAAAATAGACTGATTTCATTGAATAGTTATTATTTAAATTTTGATTTGAATTATATATTTTATTGGCAAAAAATCTTTTCATAATGTTTCTATCATACCAAATAGTCTCACATCGCTTAGGATTCGAGATCTAAGATAACTTAAATACTTTTTCCTCCTTTCACCCCTGAAGCGCCTTTAAAAAATAAATCAAGATGGAGCACAAACTTCAAACTAAACAATATATCAGATAAAGAAAGATTGACCCTAACAATGTCACTTGACGAAATTGTGATGAAGTTCTAATCTTCAAAACGAATAATACTTTGAGAATGTGGTGATTAATTCTAATTATATCTCAACGAACTTAGGATCAAAACATTTATATTTTAATAGTTTAATTTAAACAATTAATATTATGTCAAAAGAATGAAATGAGGTTAGACTACAATTTATTCTATATTATTACCGTAAAAAAGTAAATATTTAAAATCAGATGAAAATTAATGTTAATTAGTTAATAATATTATTTTTGCATGTAGGATTAATACTAATTCATTAACATTGGTTTTTTAATATCGACCCTAAATAGCGTTGATATCAGTAATTTTTAAATTGGTTTTTTTAATTCAGGCATTCTAGCTTTGATTTTCTTAGTTTAAACTTTATTTGACTTAAAATTGACATCAATTTTAAATAAACATATTTTCAATATTAATTTAATTTATCGATGTTAATGATATTAATTTAAAAAAATTGTACAATCGTCTTCATGTTCAAAAAATAAAATACAAATGAAAAGAATTAAAAAAACATCGTAATGAATTAAAGTGATAAATATAAATGAAAGATATGAGTGTAAATGAATCAAACGAATAAAAAAAGTGTAAATGAAGGTATTTGTAAGTAGAAAATGAATGTGAAAAGATTTATATCGAAAGTAAAAAAACAAAAGTTATTAGTAATGTCATTTGTCATTTTTAAATTTAGATTTTTAAATTAAAAGTAATACATAATTCATATTGATTATCATGAAGGTCACAAATTAAAAAGTATAAATATTAAAAATAAATAAGTTAGCGTTTTCAAAATATCTAAATAAACTCTACTTACATCCAAAATTAAGCAGAGTCTAGCAAGATCAATTAAGTAGACATTGATCTAAAACTAATACAAAAATTTTATTTATTAAAAATTAAAAATATTTTACATTTTTATTTTTTTCAAAAAAAATTAATCTTAATAGCAAACTTTATTAGCATAAACCATATTAACACTCAAAATTAAGCACACTCTATTAATGTTGTCTTAATAAACACTAATCTATATAACATAAATATTTATAAATCAAATATTTTTAGTTCTTAAACTTGATACTATTTAGTCTTCAATTTTTAAAAATGAAAAGATATAATCATTTTAATTTAATGACATTAATTTTTTTAGGTTTGTTAAATTGTGTTTCAAACTCACATTTGAGTTTAAATATCTCAAAACAGTGTAAACAATTCAACTGTTATTCAAAAATGTATTTAACACTTAAAAGAATTAATGAAATTGAATTAAAAATACTATATCTATTTATTTTTAAAGTTTAAAAACTAAAATATATCAAAATATAATATAAAAATAAATTTTAATTTTACGTCCAAATTTAAAGACTAACAAATATTTAATCAAATATTTATTTATTATAAAAATAAAAATAATTTCTTTTTTTAAATTAACATTTTACGTAAGGAAGTAAAATTAACAATAATTTTACTATTTTATATTATTTTGTTTTCGTTAAAAAAACTTTACCCTTTTTTAATGGATTTTTAAAAAGCTGACTTCTTTAACAATTTCTGGACTCTGATGTTGCTTAGATTTTACACTCCTAACAAGTGACTTGACCTATATTATATCTTAATCAATAAATTACGTACTAATGGAGAAATATATCTTTTAATTTCGCAATAAAAGATGAATTACTTTATAAAATGAAATAATAAAATATGAATGAGTAGCCACCTTTGAGAGTTGCAAGTTAATTAAATTAATAGTTGTATATTGAAACTCGTTCAGGATTGTTTGATCATTATAAAAAAATCTTCTTAATATAATGTTTAAAAACATTGTTTAGTGAAAAGAATAACAAATATTCTATTATTATTTTGAATTTGGCTAAAACATAGTTTAAAAAAATTTAACAAACATTTCTTAATATAATATTGATAGATGATTTAAACGGTTAGTTTACCATAAACACAACCATACACTACTCTTTATCTTGAATGGTTATTACCAACCGACCGAACGTATGAAATGAATAACTTTAACATTTATCAATTTAAAATAAAATATAATTGTTATATGTTGAGACATAATTAGATCCTCATTAATAAAAAAGTTTATTCTAAAATTTATAAATATAAATTTGAAATAAAAAAAATAGGTAAAAACATTTAATATACATTAATAATTTGAATTATTGAACTAAGTTTATATTGATTTTGATATTAAAATACTTTTTACGAGTAATCTTCAAACCTAACAAACGAAGAACAAGAATGAATAATAACTTAAAGACAAACACCGCAAACAACTTATACAACAATAAATCATTAACCTCGAAATCCACATCCAAAACTATCACTAAAGGATGCTCTCTTATTATTTAAAGAAATGCATTTATCTTCTTCTTAAATTTCAAGCTCACTAGGTCCCAAATAGTTGAACTTTCAAGGAACACTTTGCTAATTTTTTTCGTAAAAAAATGGTGAAAGAGTTAATTTATCGCAATTAGTGAAACGCTAATGAAAACTTCAACGACCATGTAACCCTTTTTTGTCACGAAACTCAAATTTTCTACTTGAATCCATCTTCACCACCCTCACTTTTTCTCCCTTTCAGCTAAACATATTATTTTTTAATACAAATAAATAACTCTTAAATCATAAGGGTTTTGACTATTTTTTTCCTTCTTATAAACAAATCTTTTTAACTGTATGTGAATATTGATATTTACATACATTGACAGTGTAAAACACTGGTTACTTTATTACAAATTATTATTCATATATATTTTGTATTTACATATGTTTTTAGCTATTCAAATTTAATAATTGAGTTTTCTGTGGGTCTTTTAAATTTACAATTATATTTTACAATAAGTAAAAAAAAAATAGTCTTTTGTGTCGAAACATACACTTTGTTTTGTTTAAAAATGAATACTTATAAAAAAAACATTCATGAAGTTGCATATTTTATATGATAAAAATGTGAAATGGTTAAATATATACTTGATCTCTAAATTTAAATACAAAAGTAGAAATCATCTTATCCTATTTTAATACATTTTTGTTCTAAAACTTTTAAAATGAATGAATAATCCTCTTAATCAATCGGCATTAATTTTTTTAATGTGTTAAATGGTATTATATATTAACATTTGAGTTGGAATGTGACAAAATGGTATAAATAATTCAAATATCAATTTGAAATACTTTTTAACACGTCAAAAAAACTTAACACAGTTGAATTAAAAAATTATATCTATTCATTTTTAAAACTTAGATATCAAACTATATTAAAGTTTGAAAAATAAACAAATTCCAAATTTTAATCAAAGTTTAAGGACTAGATATATATTTAATTAAAAATTAAAATTACCGAATAGACCACTTATAATATTAGCCACTTTCGTATGCTAAAACAAGTTCTTCTTTTATTATAGATTAAAAAAAAACAATTTTGATGTAGAATACTAAATGCAAACTTATCCAAATTTAAAGACAAATTGAAACATTTTTTTCCTTTCGATAATTATTTCACGTCTAGATTTTAATAAGTCGGGAGTAGAATAACGTATAAAAGTTAAATTGTATGTGTAATTAAGTGACAATTATTTTAGTTTAGATAGCTAACAATGCAAAAGCTGGAATTCTAAATGCTTTTATTAACTTTGTTTAAATTTTGTTAATGATTAAGGTATTTAAACATATGTTCGGTTATTATCATATTGTACTCGGTCACCAAATAAACATTAAACTTAGATACCATTAAGTCTTTGAAATGAGAATTAATTAGAGAGACATATCACAATAAAACCTAAGTTTAACTCATATTATAATTGACACAACTTTAAACCTAAAACTTTAAAAATAATGAGTTTATCGGTCTTTAAACTTAAGCACAGTTAGATTTTCGAATAAATTATTACTTTATCTATAATACTTAACTGAGTGAACAATCATTTCAATATAATAAATAATGATATATTTTAATTGTTTTATTTAAATTTCATGAAATCTTAATATAATTGAACATACGTTTAGTCTTTAGTGATGATCACGTATTTATTAAGAATCGATTGAAAATTTAATTGGAACTAAATCTAACACATTATATATTTATATATATGAAAAGGTTTAAATTATATAAAAATGAAAAGTCATATAATTATGTTATCTTAAGATTTTGAACTAAAAATGATGATAATTCTTTATATGATATAAATTTAGATCTAATTGATATTGTGGATCCTAATAAATCTTTGTTGAAAATTTTCCTTGTGAATTTATGAGAAGAGAGAATGATGAGCATAGTGAATGTAGGTAGAAGGTAGAGGGATGATTATTAGAGAATGGAATGGTGATTGGGAAGAATTTAGTGATGGGAAAAGTAAATGCATGCATGAGATATAATTAGGAAAGCAAAGAGAATGAGACCCCCACATTAGGGTTTCCCTAAACATATGTATAAAATGGCACATGTTGAGAGTATACGAGTGATGTTTGGTGTGTCCAGCTAGGGTTTGATGTGTGGACAATTGTAGTGCCAATGTACTCCATTCCACCTACGTAATTTCAGGCCTTTTCAAACCAGTTACCGACCAGAGACAGGCAAACATGCATCAAACTATGCCTCTTCGGTCCCACTCCCATGGAAAAAAACAAAAACCTAAAGGAAATTTTTTTCATACTTTATGGCCAACGGGGCCCACTTTTCTTCATTGCTCCAACACGTGTGTTTCGCCCATTTCATTCAAATTATAAATACATTCCTCACCCCACCATGGAAAACTCTATTTATTATCGACTAAAGTTAGGTCTCGTTTCAAACCCAAATCAACAAAACAAAGTAACAAAAAAATAATCTACAATTATATTATGTTAAACAATTCCGACTGCAATTGGATGAATGAAAAATATTTTTTTTATATGAATTTTTTTATGATTATTGATCATGGAAAAAAAAAAGTTTACAAATCTATTATTTTTAATATTTTAGATTTTAGATGAAATTTTTATTTTATATGGACTTTTTTAATATAAATATTTCTCAAACACTTGTTTATATACAAATTTGAAACAAAAATCCATTTTGTTACTATCAAGTAAGATTAACCGACCGGGCATGTTTAAAGGGTACCGAGTACGCGTGAACGACAGTCTAATCTGTCCGGTCGGGCCTCTCCAGCCGTTTGCTAGAGACAGCGTTTAAATGTTCATGAATGCAGAATTAATGAGATAACTGTTACTGTCGAGCAGTTAAGATGAACATTGAACGTCATTAAGAGGTAAATTAATGGATAATATTCTCTGAAACCATATAAATCACAATCGAGTGAGAAGGTAAACTCTCTGTTTTGACTAAATTTCGATAGACTTGCAATGACAAATTCTGACTTGAGCGTCGGAGTGTTTTCTGCAGATCACCCCATATTTAAGATTGAGAGAGCAAGAGTTACGAAGGAAGGAGGAAGGAAGAAGAAGAGCGTTCCCGAGCTGTTGCACCAGGAGTTGTCCTCGGTCCCTTTCAGCATAAACACATTGATCAGTGTGTTTTTATGTTTTATTGGATTAATATTATTATTAGTTCAGTTTTATCACTCACAGGCTAGTTTGGAATTGAAAGCATAAGAAGCAACTTTGCACGTTGCAATCGCTGGTATATGTCTTTTCCGTGATTGAGACTTTGGTAAAAGTGGAGTCAATTACGCTGCACAATTTGGCTTCCAATTTTACTTTACCCCTGATTTAGATTGTCGGTGCTGTTAGATTTTAGTTTGAAAAACTATATTAAGTTATTTTGATAGTTTATTTTACTTTCAAGATTTTTTTATATTTAATTTGTTTATAAAAAATTATTTCGGTCATTTAACCTTGAAATTTGAATTATCGTTTTGGTATACTCTCCGTTTCCAGTTTCGAAACTTGATTTTTAATTAGTTTTTTTATGTTGGATTTAAATGAGGTAATTTAGGAAATAATTTATTTATTTGATGAATTAAAAATTATTTATACTAAAACAATTTGTTTGGATAAATTAATAAGAAAGAAATTAAAATTAATTTTTATAACGTATTTACAGGAATAAAAAAGAAGAACTTCAAATAAAAATATAAAATATTTAAAATTCTAGTACTTTTACTTTATTTTCACTCAACTCATAAAATCGAAGGGAGTTGGTTTCGATTAAAGACTCAGTCAAATTAATTTATATTAAAGGTTCAATTGAATCAGTTTGGAGTGAAAACTTAGTTGAGACAATTGAAGCTCAAGACTTAGTCGAGATAGTTTGGATTGAAGGCTCAATCAATATGGCTTAGGTTGAAGGATTAACTCACTTAACCCAAGTAAAAAATTAAATCTATTAAAGAGGACTGAAGTTTAAGAAGAATTGGTTGGAATCAAAGGTCAAGAATAATTGTTTTGGCAAAGGTCAAGACAAGTTTGTTTAGGAAAGGTTGAGATAGATCAGTCGAGCCAAAGATCGAGAAAAGTTGACATAGGCTACATGTCGAGCCAATTCGACCATGCCTAAGGTAAAGTCGAGTTGGCCAAGGCCGACAGTCGAGCCGATTCAGCCCAAGTCAATAGTCGAGCTTATTCGTCGTTTGTCGATGTCGATCTAATTCGGCTCTGGCTAACAATCAAGTTGATTTGGTTGTGGCTAACGATCAAGCTAATTCGACCTTGATTGATGGTCGAGCTGATTCAGCCTTGGCCATTGGTCAATTTTGATCGAACCTCAAGTTAAGTTGTTTCAGGCTGAACATTGAGGTGAGTCAGTTTGGATCGAACGTCGAAGCAAGTCACCTTGAGCTGCATGTTGAAGTGAGTAGCCCGATCTATACGTCAAATTGAGTGGGCCCTAGCTAAAATTTGGTCTGAATCGATCCAGGCGATGATCAAGTCAAGTCATCCTTGTTCAATGTCAAACGAGTCAACTTAGGCAGTAGATTGAGACGAATCAACACAGCTGATGGTAAAGCCAATTCAGCTTGGGTCAACGTTTAAGTCGAGTCAGCCTAAGGTTGAGATGATTGGTCTTGGACTGAAGGTCGTGATGAGTCGTCCCATGCAAAATGTTAAGATGATTAGGTTTAATCCAAAGGATAGGACTGCCAAAGGTTGAGATGAATATAGTTGGCTAGAGTAGAAAGTTGAGAAAAGTTATTCCAAGTCAAGAGCCAGTTTGAGCTAAAGGCTCAATCGAGACAGTTCAGATTTAAGGCTCAATCAAGATAGCTCAAACTAAAGGATCAATTGACTTAGCCCAAGAAAAAAGTCAAATCAATGCAGCACAACCAAGTTTAAGAAGAATTGGCTAGAATCGATGGTCGAGAACGATTAGTTTAACAAAGGTTGATATAGGTTGGTTTAGGAAAGGTTAAAACAGGTCAGTCAAGCCGAAAATCAAGACAAGTCGAGATAGGCTACATGTTAAGTCAATTCGACACATGCCATAGGGAAAGTTCATTTGGCTAGGGTCAATAGTCGAGCCGATAAGGAATAAGTCAACAGTCGAGTCGATAAGGAACAGGTCGACAATCTAGCTGATAAGGAATAGGTTGGCGGTCTAGTTGATTCGTAACTAACTGATGGCCAAGTTGATTCAGCTAAGTTCGATGGTCGCTAATTTGGCTCTGATCGACAATCGAGATGATTTGGGCCTTGGCTAACGGTCGAGTTGATTCATCCTCCATTGATGGTCAAGTTGAATTAGCCTTGTCCAACGGTCAAGTTGATTTGATTTAGACCATATGTCAAGTCAAGTAGGTTCAAGCTGAACATCAAGGTGAGTTGGTATGGACCAAACACTGAAGCAAGTCAGCCTAAGTTGAATGTCGAAGTTAGTGGCTCGGGTAAACATTGAATTAAGTGAGCCTTGGGTGACAGTTGAGTCAAGCCGATCCAAGCTGACGGTCGAGACAAGTCATCTTTGTCTAAATGTCAAATGAATTCGGTTAAGTTATAGGTTGAAACGAATTAAACCGGTCAAAAGTAAAAGCTAATTCAACTTAGGTCAACAATTGAGTCGAGTTAGCCCAAATTAAAAGTTGAAAGAATTTGACTTGAAATAAAAATTGTGATGAGTTTTCCATGTCAAATGTTAATATAAGTCCGTGTGATATGAAAATAAATACTACCAATGTTGAGATCTAATTGGTCGGATTAAAAATTGAGTGGTAGTAAACTTTATTAAATATTTATGTGATCATAACTTAATTTTTTTTAATAAATCCATTAAAATAAGTTTTTTTTATTGTTAAAAATAGTTGGAAGAATTGCAGTGTCATAACATATCATGTTAGAGTGCAAGAAATTCTTATTTAATATTTGTATAAAATTAATTTAATAAACACAAATTTTACTTAATAAAACGGAAGCGGTTCCCAAGACTTGTGTGTATAGAGTATTATACGTACTAGATGAGTTGATCCAAACGTCACTCAATTAGACAAATAACTTTGATTCTTTAACTTTTTTTTTTCTAAAATGATAAAAAGGTAGAAATTGATGATACTCTATAATTTATTTTACATAAATGATTGATTCAATGCTTTAATCATAAAAACATTTGGAAATAATCACATATTAAACTTTTTTATGTATAAAATTCTTTTGAAATATTCTAATTAAATTATAAAATATGTCAACAATTGATTTCTTTTCTTACAAAAATGTTAAAAAATATATAAACATAGCAGGGCAGTGATGATCCAACCCAGCATGACTGTAAATTTAACAACACATAACAGACAAAATGACAGTTTTACAAACTCATCCGGCCCAAACAATACTTTCAATTTTCCAGCACTCTTTCTCACGTTGAAAATTGGAAAAATGTTCACCACAAAATATTTGAGAAATAAAATAACATCGAAGTTGAACCATCGGTTATAAGAAGTGAGATCGAAAGAAATAAAATAAATAAATGAGATTTTGATTCTTCATGTATCTCGTAAGTATTTTTTTTCGACTGAAAATCTAAGGAATTAATTTTAGATCACTCCATTTAGAAATATTCAACTTTGAATTCTAAATCCTAAATTTTTATTTACAAAATTATAATTTTTTAAATTATTTATAAAGTTTAATTAATATTTTGTATTTATATTTAGACATATAATTTACTTTTTAGTCTCAATTCTTTTTAACTACTTTTAATATTGTTTTTGTAAAGATTTTTGGTTCTTTAAATTGAGGTTAATGTTATTTGAAAGATTACACATATCAAAATTTAAAAGATATCGTATGTTAAAAGATACCGCGTGTTAAAATTCGAAAAATGTCACGTATCAAATCATAATAGCTCAAAAATAGAAGATAAATTAGATTTTGACTTGGAATCTAAAATTAAAAGACTAAATTGAATATATTTAAAATAAGATTAAATATATTTTTAGTTTCTAAATTTTAATTCAAAATTAGAATTCTAATTTCTTAATTTAATTACCTTAAACTTTTTTATATATCAAATGCATTTTTTCGTTAACAATTCAATCTATTAGTATAAAATATATTTGACACATAAAAAATATTTAACATTAGATTAAAAGGATTATATGTATTCTAAAATTTGAAAATCAAAATATATTTAAATTTTATATAGAAATAAATTTTAACTTTATGTTAAAGTGTAGAATTTAAAAATATATTAACTTTTTAAATTATATTTGGACTTGAGTAAAATAAATATAAGTGTTTCTGTTGAAAGGGACCGAGGACAACTCTTGCTGCAACCGCTCGAGAACGCTCCTCCTCTACCTATCGGTCTTTCTCACTTCCTCTTTCCTTTCTGACTCTTGCTTTCTCAATCTCAAAGTGGGGTGACCTGCAAAAAACACTCCGACTCTCAAGTTAGAATTTGTCATTGCAAGTCTATCGAAATTTAGTCAAAAAGCCAGATAATTTACCTTCTCGATCGATTGTTATTTATATGGTTTCAAATAAATAATATTATCCATTAATTTACCTCTTAATGACGTTCCTGCTCTCGACAATGACAGTTACCTCATTAACTACGCATTTATGGACATTCAAAAAGCTGTCTCCAGCCAACGGTTGAAGAGTTCGCGCGTACTACCCTGCGTCCGATCAGGAACGATCAGCTCCCTCACCTTTACATGCCCAGTCGGTCGGGTTGGACTGTCAGTCCCACCTACTCGATATTGACTAACATGCCCAGTTAGTCGATCCTACTTAGTAGTTACAATAAGAATTATAATAAAAAAGAATCATATAAGTAAGATCAAATTACTAATTAAATTTTACTTTTTTTAAATAACAACTTATCTTGATCTAGTTAGATGTGACTTGGTAGTTTGTATATGAATGGAGTTAATTTGAAGTGAGAAGAAGTCGAGTTTAATTGGTCCAATAGGAAAGACGAAGTGAATTGAATCCAATCAAGTTAAGCTAATGTTAAAGTTAAAGTTAAAGTGATAGATTAAACTGGGTATTCCAAAAAAGGAAAGAGAAGAGGTGGTAGAAAAGGTTGGCCTGGAAACACAGATAGGAGGAGCTCCGCTTGAGAAGCGATATGTTTGGTGAATGGAAAGAAGGAGACAAGGGAGCTGATTTTCGTGAATGCAGTGACATCTCAGTACGTCATGAACCTCAACCCTATCCTAAGACTCATGGCGTAACAATAGCTCTTCAAGAAACTCCTATTGCATCCCCTTCGACATAATTATTCCTGTCGCTGACTTCTACAAAACCATCTGCCTACGTAAGACCGTGTTTGTTTTCTAACACTAATCATTTTTGAATGCAAATCCCACCAATCTAACTTCTACACCTGGATTTAATAACTTCTCCATTTTGCTATACACCACTCCCCCTCCTCTTTCATACAACCTCAAACGCCAAACATCAAAAACTAAATTCAACACGAAAACCCCCCAAAATATATGTTAAATAAATAATTCCATATTACTACTTCAAATATTAAAACAATTTAATAAAATATTAATCTTTCCTTAACCTTAATTACATCCGTATAATGGTCTTGGGAACGTGTATTTTTTCTTCCTATCATATTGATATTAGTTTCTGTATCTTACTTTAACCAGTTAAAATAAAATTTACATTGTTAGATAATTGTATGACTTTTTTTTTTTAAATTTCTCTTAAGGTTCTCACATTTTTCAAAAGAAAATTGTTCTTTTCATATGCCATTGTCAACAAAACCCGTAAAATAGAGGACATAGACATGGAAGTCCAAACTCTCACTTTCAGCAAACTAATAATTGCAGGGTGACAATTTCGTCCACTTATAAAAATAAAATCAATAATCAACTATTGGATGAATGATGAATCATTTAACTCATTTTTTAATACATTAGGTTAAGTAATTCAAAGTTCATTGGTGGAATACATGACTTTAAGGGACATTACTTTACAATATTAATTAGATATATAAATGTGCATAATAATTATACTTCCTATTGTTAGGAGACTTTGACTGAGTCATTACAAGGTGAAATATATCTTTTTTACGAGTTAAGTTATGCATCGAATTATCTTCTTCTATGACGAATAAAAAACAATAATTGAATGGAGATTTACATGTAATTAACATTCAATCAATAGATAATAAAATAAATAAAAAGATTATACAAATGAATTATTGGAGTAAATTTAAGTTGAAATTAGTCTTTCTAGTAAAATGTTCTTACATACATTTTGTAGATCTTATATTATAAATATAATGAAAAATAATCATTTTTTTATAAATGATTATTAACATACACGTTAATAATAATTAACTTATAAAAGGTTTTAATTATATTTTAAGTATATTTTAGATGAACTTCAATCTATTTGTATTTTAAAATTTTAAATATAATATAATTCTTTTATCAATGTAAATATTTCGAATGTCAATCAATAAAAGATTATATTTTATTTATTATAAATTTAATCAATTTCTCATGAAAATATGTATATACAATTGATTTGAACTATTCAAATTATATATAAAAAATAAATTTGTTACTGTTGGTGTTGTTTGATCTCCTATAATTTTCTTTTATTAGATATAGGTATGAATATTATATTTTTAAAAAGAAAAGTAAGGGGCTGAAAAGTAATTTGCATATATCTATTTCATTTTTATTTTTGTAGGTGTTTTTATTTAAATTACTAAAATATTTTTAATTTATTAGATAATTTAAAATTTCATTTTTATCAATTTTATTTAAAATCGTTTTATTATCTCTCTGAATTACTGGACTCATTCAATATTCATCTTCACTCTAATATTCAATATATTTTCGTTTCTTCACAACCTCAATTACACATTTTTTATGTGGCTTGTTCAAGTGGTATTTATATTTTAAGAAATATAAATATTAATTTATCAAATGAAATGATTTATAGCATACATTTGATTATTTTCTTTCTTTCTTAATTTTTTATTGTTGCTAATTTGTTGTCATATAAGATCATTTGAATATCAATTTTAATGAGTTAATAATGTAAATTCTTAATTTATTAGGTAAACTAAAAAACTCTTTCCTTTTTCTCGTTTTATAATAATCTTGATATCTCTCACACATCTCTATTTTATTATACTCATCTTTTCGATTATACTCGTCTTTAAGGAAAAAATTCGATGAGAACTTTTTGATTATACACATCTTTAAAAAAAAATTCATCCTTATCTTTATACCAAATTTAACGGGTATAAAATTTTTGTCTTATTCTCATCTCACTATGAAAAAGGTATACTCCATACTTGTGTTCGTACTTGTTTTTTTATTGTTTTAATATCAATTAATTAATTTATAAAAAAATTCTACAAATGTAATATAATATTATCAAATATTCAATTAAAAATTTAAAAAAATTGAATATGACCCGTATTGATATTCTTATCTGATTAATATGAGAATTTTTCATCAAAATGGGACAAATTTATTTGTTATTTTTATTTGAACTTAACCGAACTCAATTTTACATATTCTTAACCAACCTATGTAAGTTTAAGCTGATTCTATCCCTATTTTGGATTAGATTGAGTAAATATTTTTATATGTATAAATAATTTCTTAGATTAATGCTGTTTTTTTTTTCACTTTTAAATAATTTTAGTTTACATTATAAAATTGTTCATGTATTGTTGTAATTCTTGGGCTTTTGTAAGTATTTTGATAGCATGAACTTTTTTTTGCTGGACCGTATTGGTGAGAACCAAATTCTATGGATTGCGATGAAACTAATAGGCCTAAAAATAGGTACAGCTAGTGAGATCCATCATATTGTCATTCCTGATTCATATAAAGGAAGGATAATTTTTTGAACATGCACATGTTACATTTTTTTAATACATTTTTCACAAATTACGAAAATATCAATGGTTTATATTTTACCGGCACATTATATTCCAGTTTAGTCCAGAAAATGTATAGAAAAGGTAATGGAAACAGATAGAAACGTTTATCACGCGTTATGTAGCAAAATTTCGGAAAATTATTTATATTAAAACTCCAGTACCAAACAAGAGCAGATTAAAGCATACGTGGGAAAAGTTTGTCCAATTAGGTTTACACGAAACGCCATCGTGGGTAGAACTGCCAAAAGCAGAACTGACTCGCAAAGTAGTCCTTTCTAAAAAGACAGGATCTGTGATTTAGGATTTGTTTTGTAAGCCAAAGCTAGCTACTCTGAATCTAAACGCAAACAAACTGTTTCTAGGGTGCTTGTTTTTCAATTTTCAACGCTGCATCGCTCGTATTCACACCTACCAAAATTCAAACACGATTAATCATCTTCCAGCTATTTACTATAGTTTATTTTGAAAAGATGAAAATTATCAACCACCAAAATTTCCGTCTCGAAATCTACAAAGACTCTCTGAATGTTCCATTTACAAGATTTATTTGAAAAAAATAAAAAAAATCTAAAATTAATAAATAAATTTTAAATTAACTCAATCTAATAAAATTAATTTATAAAATAAGACTTACACTTACTTGTTTTAAATTAATTTTATCTAATGTGATTTGAACGTCTTGTAAAAGACAGAGACAGTAAACCTAGGACCCACAAGAGAAGCTTGGGAATGCGTAAAAACGTTGTCCCATTGGTCTATTGTCCGGTGGTACAGAAACAATGGCACATAGGACAGTGTAAGTTGAAGTTGGAGAGACAAAAGTTGGGGTTGCATGGAGAGGGAAAGTTTGAAAATTTGGCAAGTTGGAAGTGCATGAATATGAAATTTTCGATGGGGGGGAATGAACTAATTCAGCAAAGGTAACACAACACACCTTAGCTAGCTAACTTGTGAAACACAATCGGCCAATCACATGGGGTTCAGTAAAGTGGTGTTGATTAGTTGCAATGGTTTAGAAAGTAAGAAAGAGAGTGACCTTTTCCAATAGGACCTACCAGATACTGTGCATGGAATAGAACAGAACAAAAATCCTGATAGAGAAACGGAAGAAACGGCGAGAGAAAAACAAAGAAGAAATTAATTAATAAACGAATCCCTTACCCCACCATACCAAAAGAAAAGAAAAAGGAGACTTCATTTTTATTAGGTGAGAGGCTTTGTCTGACAGCGCATAACACCTAGTGCTACCCAACTTTCTTCTCTTTTTTAACTTGTTAGTGCTATCCATATCAAACACAGAATAACCAAAAGTTACGGCAAACAAAGAAAACAGAATCTCGACGCATTTTCTCTTTCTTCCATAACACTGCAACCAATCATCACTTCCAAACATTTCACACCTTTCTCATACTGCAATTATCCTCCCTTGCACTTACCGTCTTTTCCTTACTGCAAACCACAAAATCTTCATATTTATAACATAAATAAAAAACATGAATCAGATACCTGTAGGCACTATCATCCGTTTATGAAATGATTAACGACTCTGCACACACAGTGTTTCTTTTCCTTAAACCCTAAACCTATTTCTCCCATCATCATTCCTTTGTACCCTCTCCATCAAGTATCCAAACAAATACAAGAAATGTATGCTTCATTCAATTCATTCCTTTCCCCTTAGTAAAATATTCAATAGTGTGGTACCCACCCAAAACTACCATCACAATCACTTGCATCACAATAGATCATATACGTAAACCAAAACAAACAAGTAAACTTCACACGTTTATCAGATGATTATATTTCCATGAATATTATTGATAAATGATAGGTAGTGATCGAGTTCTAGAAAGAAATTTGGACCGCTCAATTTGGATACGAGATAAAAAATCAATCTTTCTTGTTACTGTATAAAATAGTTTGTGATGGATGTGTATGTTTGTTTTTACCGGAAACTTTTAATTCAGACTTTCTTAACAATAATACAAACCTTAAATGTTCATACTATTTATTGGATAAGAGATTAAATTGTGAAAGAGACTTTAGTAGTTAAGTACTTAAAAGACACTCTCACAGTCTCATAACCAACCAAGTATAGGAAGAAGATTAACATTCTTGAACTATTAATTAATCCATCTACTTTATCCTCTAAACAACATTTTCAGCTATTTAATTAGGTGTGATATTCATCCAATTGAATAGGGTTGCAACCTATATGACCAAGGGAAAAACATATGATACACTCTAACTAGATTATATTGTTTATTTACGAAGATGAGCCGTGGTTCATGGTTATAATATTATGTTAAAACACTAAGAAACTTTATTTTGAAATTTAACGAAACGTCTAAATGGAATAATGTTTAAATTGTTTGAATCGTCTAAGATAAAAAAACAATCTTTAATATTCGAAATGTTACAAAGAACTCTAACATAGCGTCTAGTGTTTAACAAAATTTAAATTGTCTAAGATAAAAATAAAAATCGCTAAATGCTATATATTAAAATGATCCTAAACGATGTAAATTACTCAAACAGACAACACATAAATGATAATACATGCACTATGCCTAAATGTTTAAAATCGTCTAACGCTTTAAAGCATGTACGCTCTGATACTTCTTTATCTGTTGTTTTGTTCTCTTTTTTTCTGTGTAGATCTTTACTTTTATTCAAAAGTATGCTTAAGATCAAAATAACGTTAAGAGATAAAAAGATATTTAGGGAATGTTTCCTTCATGCTTTCTATATGTCCTTTCTGTACACACAACACACTTGTTTTGTCAAGATGTAACATAGAGGACCCTGTGTGTATATTCAATACAAGGGGAGATTAATCTTATATATAGTTTTCACTATATTGAACATGGAGTCTAGAGCTAGGTTCTTTTGAGGAAAAATATTTTTGTTGCCTTTGTAACTACACTCGCTACCGACGGTAGGACCATCGTCTACCGCTGTCACTATTGAAGTTCTAGTTTCAACCGACGATCACACAGTTTTGATCATCTCGGCCAGGCAACCACCGTGCCATCACACACTTTCATCGGAGCTATTAGCGCCTTTTAAAGTTGTGAATCTACTCCGTTTTTCGTCGTGTATGGTAACACGTCTCGCAACGATTTAGAGCATCGAGGTTGCTATTTTTCCTCTTTTAGGTTCATTGTGCGTGGTCACAAGTTTTGTCTCCTCTTAGACAACTATTTAGAGCATAAAGGTTGTTCTTTTTCCTTTTTCAGGAGCCTTGATTGGAGAATCTTTGGTTTTTAAGGTTTCTTTCTCTTGTTCATCAATAACTTCTTTTGCTGCTGTCTATTCTGACTTCCCTTTTGTCACCATTGTGTTTGACCCGTCTATATATGCTTTTTCTCTCATGGCAAAGATGACTTTTTTAATTTATTTATAGTCGTAGTGACTCTTCAACAATGACATTTTTATCGATTGGATGTCAACAATGTATTCCTTAATGGCGATTTGCAAGAAGATATTTACTGGAGCAACCTCCCAGATTTGTTGCTCAAGGGAGTCTTCTGTGTTGGTATTTCGTCTTCTATGTCGTATTTACAAATCATTAACAATTTGGTGTCACTCTAGTGTAGAAGCAGATACTTTCACTAAGTCTATTGATTATATTAATAACAAGCTTGGAGTACATATAATTTGTATGCACAAGTTTGAGAGGAAATGTTAGATATATTATGTTTATTTTATCTTTATCTTTTATCTCTTGTTAATTTGTTATTATTACTTATTTGTATTTTGGGTTTAGTCCATATTTCTTCTATTATAAATAAGAAATCATATATGTATATTCAAACAAAAATGAGAGATTAATTCTATACATTGTTTTCACTATATTCAACATTTTTCATCAAAGAGCTACAATTTTAAATAAAAAACTAACATAAAAAAATGTGAAATCATGATTTTTGTGAAATCATAAAAATTAATTCAAAGCTATACTAGCTAGATATTTATCCTATTGTCATGCTTATTCCAAAAAATTGTTAAGCACCGTTAATTTGTCGATTATAAGTTGAAATCTAATTTTTTATTTATAATTATTTTTTCAATGGTATCATATAAACCCTATGAAACATCCACTAAATTCTTCATAATAAAATCTGATGAATTTTTTTTTTTAAAGATCACTATGAATTACAATTTAAGAAAATGTAGTATTACTTGCTTAGAATTAAATTAGCAAACAACAATATGAAAATGGCTGTGTAATTTTTAATTTTCCCAAAGGTTTTTTTATCTAGAGTTTTGATTCTTGAAATTTACAACTGTTTTAGCTTTATCTATAACTTCAAACATGATAGGTTTTGATTTTGCATCTATAAGTCTTAATATTTTGGTGTTATTTGACTCATTGCCCCCCCCAAAAAATTCAAACAAAGCCAAATTTTTTTCGTATGCGCCTCCACCAAAAATTCAAACAAAGCTAATTTTCTTTCCAAAGAGATAAAATAAATAAAATCTTTAAACAATAACCAACGTTTTGTATAAAAAATAAAAATAAAGAGTATGATAAAAATTATATATAAATTTGAACAATTTTTTCGATAAAATAAATAAAAAGAATCCTTAAATATCAACTAACTTCATAAAAATAAAAAAATATATACAAAAATTATATACTAATTTAAATTGTAGCTTCAATTTAAAAAAAAATCATGAAACAACAATTAATTTTGTATTGAAAGATACAAATAAAATAACATAATAAAAGTTATAATAAAGGGTATATACTAATGTAAATAATAACTGATTATTTAAAAGGTAAACAAATTGAAATTTAAACAAATTATTTTTTATAAAAAAAAGTATAATAATATAAATGCTATAAGGGGGTGTCTCAATGAAACCACCAAGAAAGCATATTCATTAATGCTAAATATTAAAGTTGTCTATGTCACTCTATGCAAAAGAGATTATTCTATATTATATGATAAAGTTTACTAAAGCATTAGGTCAGGCAAATATAGATTCTAAAATATTGTAATGGAAAAATGTTATAGTAAAAGTTGAGCTCCACTCGCTTTAGTGTGCTTCTTATCCTAGAACATAGCCTCTTCTTTACAATGAGTCTCTTTTTCGCAAGTATCACACATTAACATTTTCTTGTGTATTATTTTCTTTCTTCTTTTTCGTCTTTTTTACTTCTCAAAATGCTCTAATTCTAATCAGTATGCACATTAATTCATTCTAATAACCCTTCGCATTTTTTTTATGTATGTAGCTTCGTTTCGTTAACATGTGCACATGAATTATGCTCGACCAAATTGGATCACTAATCACACAATTCAACTGCGATTCAAGCTACGATTTGAGTTGTAAAACAATACCTCCAATGATATGTGCCTTGATCAGTAAGCCAAAAGAGACGGAATTGTTTGCAAGTGAGTGACATAATGGTTATTATTAATAAAAGGTTTAAAGAATAATTCTGATATTATTTCAAAGAGTAGAGTACCATATATATACATTTAAGGATCCTATAATCCTTCATCTATTAAAGGAATGACAGGTGCACAAATCTGCACAAATTATAATAATATCTAAATTATAACTAACATAATATTTGATTGCCTAATATCCTTTAATAGAATATTTGGCATATCTTAACACCCCCACTCAAGTTGGTGCATGGATATCACACATTCCCAACTTGAATAAGACTCATTAAACAATCTTCTTGATACTCCTTTGGTGAGAACATCAGCCAACTGCAATTCTGATCTTACAAAAGGAAATGAAATTATTCCAGCTTCAAGCTTCTCTTTGATGAAATGTCTATCAATCTCCACATGCTTTGTTCTATCATGTTGCACAGGATTGTGAGCAATTGCTATAGCCGAAGTATTGTCACAGTACAAACTCATAGGTTCATTTTGTGTAAAGCCCAAATCTGATAGCACATTTTTAATCCACAAAAGTTCACATACACCTAGTGCCATGCCTCTGAATTCTGCTTCAGCACTAGATCTTGCTACTACAGGTTGTTTTTTACTCCTCCAAGTTACAAGATTCCCTCCTACAAAAGTAAAGTATCCAGAGGTAGATCTTCTATCATCTTTTGAACCTGCCCAATCTGCATCAGTGTACCCTTCTACCTTTAAGTTTTCATGATTTGAGAACAAAATTCCTTTTCCAGGAGCGGACTTCAAATATCTCAAAATCCTTTCAACAGCATCCATATGAAGCTTCCGTGGGTCATGCATAAATTGACTAACAACATTCACTGCATAAGTGATATCTGGACGTGTATGGCACAAATAAATTAATTTTCCTACCAGCCTTTGGTATCTTCCTCTGTCTATGCTTGCTGAATTTGAGCATTGAAAAAGTTTATGATTTTGTTCAATTGGTGTATCAGCTGGTTTACTCCCAAGCAGCCCAGTTTCCGATAGTAAATCAATAGTATATTTTCTTTGGCATAGAAAAATACCATGTTTTGATCTAGCTACTTCAATACCTAAAAATATTTAAGATTTCCAAGTTGTTTCATCTCAAATTCAGATGCAAGGTATTGTTGTAAACTAGAAATCTCATCTTGGTCATTTCCTGTAACAATCATGTCATCTACATATATAATCAAAGCTGTAATTTTTCCTTTTCCTCTCTTAAAAAATAAGGTGTGATCAGAGTTACTCGCTCTATAGCCAAAAGCCTTCATAGACTTGGTAAACCTTCCAAACCATGCTCTTGGGGATTGTTTTAATCCATATAGAGCCTTCTTTAATTTGCAAACCTTCATTCCAATTGAATCAGTCATGCCTGGTGGAGAATCCATATAAATTTCTTCTGAAATTTCTCCGTGTAGGAAAGCGTTTTTCACATCAAATTGTAGAAGAGGCCAATCTTGGTTTGCAGCTAGCGACAAAAGTATTCTCACAGTATTGAGTTTGGCTACTGGTGCGAACGTCTCTTGGTAATCTACACCATAAGACTGAGTGTAACCTTTAGCCACAAGTCGTGCTTTATACCTCTCAACAGTTCCATCAGCTTTATGCTTAATTGTAAAGACCCATTGCAGCCCACAGTTTTCTTCCCTTTTGGTAAGGACACAAGATCCCAAGTGTTGTTTTTTTCTAAAGCTGCCATCTCCTCAACCATTGCTTCGGTCCATCTAGGATCTGCCAAAGCTTCTGTACATTACTAGGAATAGAAATTGAAGATAATTGAGATACAAATGATGCATATGACTGAGATAACCTGTGAGATGACACATATTTACTAATGGGATATTTAACTTTGGCTTGGAGGTCTGGTTCATATTTAACTGGAGGTTGACCACGGTTAGAACGAGGTGGAAGAATATATTGAACAGTAGTAGACTCAGTGTTTGGTGTGCTGGTGGTCTCACGCAGACAAGAATCAATTCATGATCAATTTCATTAGTATTATCAGAGATAGTATCAGAAGGTACCTCTGAAGAGTCAAGTTGAACCTGTGGAGAAGATTGAGCCAATTGGTTATGATCAGAAGACACTGTATTATCCAGAAAAGAAGGATCCATATTTAGGATTGGCTCACTTCCTGCAAAATGATCCTCACACAATAATTTATCTTCACAATCAAACATACCAACATACATGATTATGCACTTCACTTTCATTGCCTCCCTGAAGTGGAGAATCAACATAAAAAAATTCATGCTCATTAAATGTCACATCCATAGAAATATAAAATTTCCTTGATGGTGGATGGTAAGCACGATAACCTTTTTGAGTTGATCCATACCCAACAAAAACACATTTGATCGCTCGTTCTTCAAGCTTTGTACGTTGATGTGGGTGTAAGTGAACATATATAACACATCCAAAAATATGAGGTGGTAAATAAACTATGGGAGGAAGGATACAATGATCAGACAACACATCAAAAGGCCTTCGAAAGTTAAGCACACTAGAAGGAGTTCGATTAATTAAATAAACGGCAGAGCTCACAGCCTCACCCCATAAATGAGATGGGACATTACCATCTATCAAAAGTGATCTTGTCACCTCTAATATATGTCTATTTTTCCTCTCAGCCACTCCATTTTGTTGTGGTGAATAAGGACATGTAGTTTGATGCAAGATGCCTTTAGAGTTCATGAACTCTATTAATTCAGTCTTAAAATATTCTCCTCCATTGTCTGATCGAATGACCTTAATAGATGTGTTAAATTGTGTAACAATCAAATGATAGAAGGAACGAACCACATCACACACATCACTTTTATATTTAAGCAAATATACCCAGGTTACCCGAGTACAATCATCAACAAAACTGATAAACCATTTTTTTCCATTATGTGTAGATTGCGGGGCAGGGCCCCAAACATCTGTGTGAATTAATGAAAAAGGAAAATTAGTTTTGTTATTGCTTAAAGGAAACACAACACGATGATTTTTTGCCAAAACACAAGTTTCACAAAAAAAATCAGAAATATTGCATTTATGAAATAGTGATGGAAATAGTTTTTTTAAATAACCAAAAGAGGGATGTCCCAACCGTCTATGCCACAACCAAATTTCTTTTTTGTTTTTATCTTGTATGTGATCGTTCGCAAGACAAGTCAATCCTTTATTATGGTTTGATTGTGAGACATTTTCAAGATAATACAGTCCTTCACTCTCTCTACCACTAGCAATCTTCTCCTTGGAATGGATGTTCTGAAAAAGACAATGGGTTGGGTAAAATAAGGCAACACAAGAATGTGATTTGGTTAACTTGCTGACGGAGATAAGATTACAGTTTAATGTAGGAACAAATAAAACATCAGGAATCGATAAGGAGGGTGAGAGGGATATAGTACCTATACCTTCAATAGGAGATGAGACCCCATTGGCATTAATAATAACAGTTTTAGAACAATTAGAGGAAAAATTAGTAAATATATGAGGATCACAAGTCATATGATCAGTAGCACCCGAATCAATTATCCAATTACTATCCTTAGTAACAACAGAAAGATTAAGGGCAGAGTTAGATACACCTGACTTGGTCACAAATCCGACAGCAGTAGAAATATAACTCTTGGAAGCAGCGGAAGTTCCAGACTCATGTTTCTCCGATTGATTGTCATCGGAAGAAGTCATCAGAAATATTCAATGAAAAAAAGGCACTGATTCCTATATCTTAGAGGATATCAGTGTTGGCTCTTGATACCATAATAAAAGGTTTAAAGAATAAATCTGATATATTATTTCAAAGAGTAGAGTACTATATATATACATTTAAGATCCTATAATCCTTCATCTATTAAAGGAATGACAGGTGCACAAATCTGCACAAATTATAATAATATCTAAATTATAACTAACATAATATTTGATTGCCTAATATCCTTTAATAGAATATTTAGCATATCTTAACAATTATTTGGAAACATTCATTTATGATTATCTTCTTAGAATAAATTTATTGTATTTTTCGTTTAAGCAAGATAACTATTCATAATAATTATTGTATGGTATGTCTCGTCGATTAGCGAGTTGGTCAGATAGTCAATTACACCGTCATAAGTAATAATTTTATTATATTAATTAAGCGATTAAGATGATATCTTTACCAAACCAACCGATGAAGGTGAAATAATTTAAAGTAGAGAATCATTCTTATTAAACTCCTAAATAGATTATTGAAGTTTGGATCGTAAATTAGGCCAGTTATAATGAAAATTCCATTACAAAAGTTTTTGTTAGAATCGTGCAGGAAAATAATCGTGTTTGAAGAAAAAAAGGAGATAAATTGGTTTGTTAGTAAAAATGTGCATTTTAAAAAAATCCCTTTTTGTAAAATCTGTCTTAGTAATAACAATGAATTCTTTAAGATATTAGCACATAAATAGTGTAAGGAAAAAAAATTTGCAGAAATAATTTTATACTAGTTTAGATCAAAAGACATTAGGTCTAGTTATTAATCTTTTTATGAATTAACTCTAACACTAAAAATAAATTGAAATTACAAACAGAAGCAAGAACAATTTAGGATAGATACACCTCTTTTGAAGCCACAAGAGATGAAAGACACCTCCCTTGAAATCTACAAGGGATGAACACCTCTTTTGAGTCCCACTAAGGATGAAGACATCTTTATTGAATCACACAAGAGATCAACAAACACCTTCCTCAAACGATGATGTCAACTCATCGTTAGCATTATCCTCATCCATTTCGACCAAAAAGCTCCTCAGACAAAAAAAGATGAACAATTAACATTACTATCTTAAGTAGGAAATTGAACAACAAAAAAGAAGTAGAGGAAAAAAAAAGGTGAAAATGACAGTCTCACCCCACCTATATTTGTAGAAGTGGGTGGCTTAATCATCATGCAGCCTCAATTGTTTGAACTCCTCACATCTAAATGTCTAAAATGATCTAATGTTTACATTTTCTAGCAAGTGCAAAGCTCGAAGTGCCCTAATAGTTGCCCTCAACAGTCATAACCCAACATGAACAGTGGATAGTGAAGACAAATTGGTGTGGAGTATTGAGCAGCCAAAACATAAATCCCTTTGCAACTCCTTAATGATACTCGAGCTTGGAAGGTTTGAGTATGGTATGTCCTATTTGGTCAACGAGTTGGCAAAACAGTCAACCTGTTGGACAACTGAAGGTGGTATTTTTATCATATTAATTGAGTGGTCGAGATGACATTTTTATCAGAAAGACTAAGCAGTGAAGGTGGAACAACTTAAAGTAGAAAACCATTCTAATTAAACCCCTGATCAAAATTAGTGGAATTTGAACAATAATTAGGTAAGTTATGAAAACTTATTTCAAAAGTTATAAATAGAAGTCCAAAATAAAGTAGTAAATGAGACGTTAATTATACATTTATTACATTAACTTTTAGACCGAACTAACTCTAGTATCGAACACCTTTACAAGATATTCAGTGATAAGGAAACAACCTGGAAGCATTGGATAACCAATCCTTAAATTGAGATTGATCAACTGACATACAAAAACATTATCTTAAACAGTATTTTCCCTCCTTCCACTCCTTAAATAATATTACTGAAAAATACATTTTAAAGGATAACTATAATTTTCTTTTGTTGATTAACCGTTGAAATTATAATGGTTTTATAGTGTTTTATAGTTAGAACGTTATATGTGACAAAAAATGATTTTTGTATAATTAAAATTTATAATAAATAAACACTTTTACATATGTAAACCATAAAAATGAGAAAAGCTAAAATTTATCTTTTCTTAATTAGTTGACTATTCCAGATAAGTTCTGGCATGAAATTTTATTAAATATCCTATAATTTGATCCAAACAAGTAATAATGCTTGATTTTCATGGAATAAGACGTCAACCACGATTATTGGGAAAGAAAAATTCAAACGGCCCTGTCCCTAAAAATTATGTTCTACTTTCTGAAACAAAGCAAATTTTGTACATTTTGACATTTCTGCTCACCAAAAGGTCACGCAAAAATTTATTCTGGAAAGTGCGTAATAATAGCTATAAACAAACGATGCAATTGGATTTGTAAGTGGTGCGAAGGGACAATTAAGTGTCACAGCGGAGTTACCCATATACTTACATATAAACAAACCAATCGTGGAACCGTTTGTTGTAGCTGAATCTATGGTCTTGTTCGTTTTTCTTATCTGAGGTATCTTTGTCCCTGTCCTATCTATCACACACTATATGGCTTTCGTCAATTTTCATTGCTCTTCCATGTTCCTTCACACCTGTTCCAAGTGAGTCTGCCCTTTAATTAATCTTCTTCTTGTTGTATATTCTCTTTCTTTCCTTTTGCATACCCTTTTGCATGCCACATGCAAGAACGTACCCTTTATGGTTTTATCATGCGTATTCATGGGAAACATTGGGATTGATATATAAAAGCTAATCAAATGAACTACAAATCCTACATTAATCTATGCTGTTGAATCTACCCTATAATTTGAGAGCAAGAGTGAGATCAATGTGAAGTAAATAAATGGCGATTCCTTGCATTTTGTTGAATCATGAGTGATGATGTCAATATTTGCATGTAAAATTAATCAAGCTATGAGTTCTATTTCTTTTCTTTAAGTGCTATTATCGTATCCTAGGACATATAATTGCATGCACTTCTAATAGTGTTTTAAATGTACTTATCATTATTTGAATACGTTAATCCCAGGGGTCATGTTTAAGGTGACCCTGTCCTTAAGCAAGATATGTAGATAAGGTGGCGATTTTTCCAATGCAATAGAGTGCAATAATTCATCACACTGCACAAATTCCCAGGCTAGAGGTTGGCATCACTAGCAGGTTTCTATGTAGAAAACAACTCTAGCTCAGCCAAGCACCAATATGCATATGCAGCTTTTTTACTTATTGCAAGTTTATTCATTCTAATGTCCTTTGAGAATTGTTGTTACTTGGTTCTGATACTTCCACTTGTGTAATTGGATGGTTGCTTCTTCTGTTTAGAAGGCAGTGCATTGTAAATGGCGTGCCTCCACTCCGATGTAAATCTGATTTCATGTTGGATTATCCAATTAGAAAAGTGAAGTTCAGTTTCAAGGTTGACAAAGTGAGGGCTATAATATCTGGTGAAGGAGATCTGGTATCTCATCCTAATTGCACTAGTCCGAGACAATATGACTTACTTGACAAATTAGTAGAAGAACCTACCAGAATTAGCCCACAACTTGATACATTTGCTTTGGAAACTGTCTCTGATGAGATAAATCCTACAATCGATGGTTTCTTTGCTGATAGAAATGAACATGAACTTGATTGTCCATCACAAGGGTTTTCTTCTATCCCAGAGGCCATTGAAGATATTCGTCAAGGAAAGGTTGATAATTAGTCTGTAGATTTGTTGATCAATTCTCTAACCAAGAGCACCATGTTAAAAAATTTCACTCATTTGGAACAAATTTGTAGTTAGTTATTGTTGTAGATGATGAAGACAGAGAAAACGAGGGTGATCTAATAATGGCAGCATCAATGGTAACACCAAAAGCACTTGCATTTATTGTGAAGCATGGAACTGGGATAGTGTGTGTGAGCATGAAAGAACAAGACTTGGAGAGGTTGCAACTCCCATTGATGGTGACGCAGAAGAATAATGAAGAAAAACTCTGCACCGCATTCACAGTGACAGTGGTAAATAGGTTTTTCATTCTTGATTCTTGATTGATAATGCTCTTGGAAGAAAAAACTAGAATAATGATATTTAAGCACATTTTTCTCTCTTATTTTTAAATATAACATTGACTTGATTTGTTCTGATACCAAAAGAACTGCATCGTATTATAGGATGCAAAGCAAGGCACTAGAACAGGAGTGTCTGCTGAAGATAGAGCAACAACAATCCTGAAACTTGCATCAAGAAATTCGAGGCCTGATGATTTCAATCGGCCAGGTCATATATTTCCTCTGAAGTACAGGGAAGGAGGGGTTCTTAAGAGACCTGGGCACACGGAAGCTTCAGTTGATCTTGCTGTGTTGGCTGGCGTGGAACCTGCTGCAGTTTTATGTGAGATAGTAGATGATGATGGTTCAATGGCCAGGTTACCAAAGCTTCGACAAATGGCAAAGCAAGAAAACCTGAAAATCATTTCCATTGCTGATTTAATAAGGTAATTTCTAAGAAATCACCAGTTACAGAATCATATAAAATTTGATGGCGATTTCTAATATATGCATGGTTTGAAATATCAGATACAGAATGAAGAGGGAGAAGTTGGTAGAGTGTGCTTCAGCTGCACTGGTATCCACCCTGTGGGGACCTTTCAAAGCTTACTGCTATCGGTCATGTCTCGATGGGATTGAGCATATAGCGATGGTCAAAGTAAGCAACTCACCAATATTTGTATTCTGAACAGCATCTTGAATTGCTACTGTGTTGGTGACAGTAATAACACGGTTGATATGAACAGGGTGAGATAGGTGATGGGAAGGAGGTACTTGTTAGAGTACATTCAGAATGTGTGATTGGTGACATTTTTGGGGCCACAAGGTGTCAATGTGGAAACCAGTTAGTGGTTGCATTGAAGCAAATAGAAGCAGCAGGTAGGGGTGTCTTGCTGTATCTTCGAGGACATGAAGGTCTTGGCTTAGACCACATTTTACATGATTGTCACTCTG
Organism: Vigna umbellata; assembly: GCF_029865625.1. NCBI lineage: Eukaryota > Viridiplantae > Streptophyta > Magnoliopsida > Fabales > Fabaceae > Vigna > Vigna umbellata. The sequence continues at coordinate 6,812,504 of NC_142171.1, forward strand.
AAGATGACAAGTACGAGGAATTGCATGTACCTGTTGATTCTACTGAGCACCGTATTGGAGCACAGGTATTGTTCTGGTTTTCTGTTTACCATGTTTTATTTTAGGCATAATACCCAATTTTGTCCCCACTTTGGTTCGGAAATCTCAAGTTAGTCCCTTTATAGAAAAGTGAGTTGAATGGATCCTTACTTGTAATTAATTGACTCTAATGAGTCCCTTCCGTTAAATAGAAGGAAACGGAGTTAGTGGACTGATGATGTGGCAATTGTCTTTGGTGAGGTGTCAATGTTTGCGTGCTTACGTGGTGTTAGGTGGAATTTTTTGCCTCTGAAAGTTCTTCAGGAAAGAGTCAGCCTTTCCTTACGAGAGTCTTGGCCAATTCCAGATCCTGCAAAATCCAATAGGAGGGTGAATTGCTGTATGTCAGTGTACTGTGCTGAGACCTATTGGGGTGGCGGAATCGGTGAGATAGCGAATCCTCTGCAATGGCCACAGCTTCGCAAAAGGCGACGCCACCACTACCGCCGCCGCCGTCCTCTTCTTGCTGTCCCGCCGCCGACTCCGCCGCCATTCCCCGTGCCGCCGCGATTGTGTGCTTGCGTGTATTTATCGTCGTATGCTTTTAATCATGGGAATGATAACCACTCTCGAGTTGGGAACACGAAACTCAAGTGAGAACGAGAGAACATGAATGCTTCTCATCTCGGTTTTTGGGATTTTAGTTTTTCCGAACTTATATTTTGGATGAGGTATTGATTGCTGAGTGGTGGCAACTTGTTTAGAAAACAGTGTTTAGAACTAACAAGTCAGAAGGAAATCTAACAAGCACTCTTAACATTTTTTTGAAAGTTCTTGAATGTAGGTTCTGATTGCTTTCGCATTTTTTTAATGTTAGCTAAACTATGTTACTATTTTTGTTGTAATATTGCATAGGAGTCACTGCAATGCCAAGGCCCCAGTCCAGCCACCCTTTGGACCCTTTAACTTCTGCTGAAATATCAGTGGCCGTGGCAACTGTGAGGGCCGCTGGAGCTACTCCTGAGGTTGTCAGCTACAGTATGATTTTTTTTTTGTATTTGTATTTTTATTCTTTGTTTAAGTGAAAGTTGGATGGTGCTGGAAACAATTAAATGAGTTCAAGTAGTGATTACTTATGATGTTTCATCTCCTTTCCGATTCTATTATATCTTACAGCTTAAAGATAGTATGCGCTTCATTGAAGTAGTTTTACTGGAGCCCGATAAGTACATGCTGTAACTCGAGGTGGTCATCACCGAGGAAAAGTAATTTCATCACATATTGTTCCTGATGTTCAGCCTCCAATGGTATGTTGGTCTTTACCTTATGACTTCTGATTCCTTTTCTAACCATCGTGTGGTACTTTATTGTTTTTAAATAATTTTACCCCTTAATGATGGTTTAGATTTTGGCAGACATTTTTGGAACCGGTCACTGAATGTGTTGATAGCTTTCTCTATAGTTAGTTGGCTTGCTTTTACTTATGAATGAGACTATGACAGTTTCCTTTATGAATAGTGAATAACAAACCTGATTAAAAAATTAAATTTAACCAAAATAATTTGTTTAGTGTTTCTACATATTTGTCACTATTTTTTTGGGTTGTCTGTATTGATCACAAAAAGAATTTAATCTAAAGATTTTTCAATCTATGCTTGCTCTACTTATATCTTTCACGTATTGGTTTTTTCAATCCAACAAACTACAAATTAAATGGTCAAAACTGCATGTCGCCCCGTTGCCATCAGTGGGAAATAGCAGTGATTGATTTAGTGTATTGGTAAAGTTTAAATCTGAAATTGGATGTCCAAGTTTTGTTATTCAAGATAATTAGAAGTGTAAAGTTTTGAAAAGCTGTGAAGTGATTTATCTCTGCGCATATGTCCAACATTTTCAAGCTGCTGTAGTTTTAATATTCTACAAACCTCAATTCCTTAAAATTCTCTCTATATTCAGGATGCTGAGGAATATGCAGAATGTGAGGCTGTAGTCAAAAGTTTTCCCCCATTTATTGAGGCTATGAAGAAAAGGGGTATTGAAGACATGGACCTTGTAATGAATCATTGCCATATTGATCTCATTTAAATGATAACATCGCTTAACAACTGTTAAAATATTGTGAGAATGTCTCTGCCCTTGAAGTTTTGAATTGTTTTGTCTGCTGCATAAAAAAACAATGTTTAACTTTTCCCACTAGGAAATTTGTTTGTTCAGGTGCTGAAATACTTACATTTTCTTTTCTTTCTTGTTTTTTTTTTCAAAGGAAGGAGTTAGTGTTTCTGGGTAATCATACTTTTCTTTTAAACTTGATTAAATGTTAAACTTGAGGTAAAAAGGAGAAAGAGAAGCGAAAAGATGTTATGTTAGGTACCCTTGGCAGCAGAGGCATTGGTGGAGGAATCGACGGGACGAATGAGAGGGACGTCGGTGGCGGCGTTCCACTCCTGCGGCGGGGCGGCGGCACGGGGAATGGCGGCGGAGTCGGCGGCGGGACAGCAAGAAGAGGACGGCGGCGGCGGTAGTGGTGGCGTCGCCTTTTGCGAAGCTGTGGCCATTGCAGAGGATTCACTATCTTACCGATTCCGCCACCCCAATAGGTCTAAGCACAGTACACTGACATACAGCAATTCACCCTCCTATTGGATTTTGCAGGATCTGGAATTGGCCAAGACTCTCGTAAGGAAAGGCTGACTCTTTCCTGAAGAACTTTCAGAGGCAAAAAATTCCACCTCACACCACGTAAGCACGCAAACATTGACACCTCACCAAAGACAATTGCCACATCATCAGTCCACTAACTCCGTTTCCTTCTATTTAACGGAAGAGACTCATTAGAGTCAATTAATTACAAGTAAGGATCCATTCAACTCACTTTTCTATAAAGGGACTAACTTGAGATTTCCGAACCAAAGTGGGGACAAAATTGGGTATTATGCCTTTATTTTACATTAGCATGTTTTATTAATCAACTTCTTAGGAGATTTAAGTCATTCTACAGCTTGAATCAGTGTTTGAAAGAATAGAAGTGATGATCTATTCCAAATATGCAAGATTCAAGAAACCAGATAAATCGGTAAAGTAAAATTTGAGATCAGCAACCTATTAAAACCTGTTAGATTTTATCTTAAAGATTAAAAATAGGTTGTAGGCTCTACTATACCATATCAGACTTTATCTTAAAACTAATTGAATGATACATATCTATGGCAGATACTACGAGATCTAGGGGTTCATACAGTATGCTTGATGACATAAAAGAATGGTGCTGAGTACGAAGTTCCCAAAGGTTATGGCTTTAACGCTTGGAGGAAAGGTTCCTCTTTTGAGACCACTAACCAGACATCCTAGATTAAGCATTTAAGATTGATACTTTTGATTGGTTTTGGATTTCATCAATATAACACAACATTTTATCTTGTGTAAGTTAGTAAATTTTGCGTCAATTTTACTGAATGAACAGAGGCAACTATAATTTGATAAACAAACATAAAATCAGGATCGGTTTAAGGTTCACAGATAAAGTAAATGATAGCAGTAACAAGTTTTAAATTTGGGTTAATTATCTTTTTAGTTTATGAACTTACATGTAAAATTAAATTTTTTTTTTAAATTTTGATAAATTTTATATCCAAACTTAAAAGTAACAGATATAATCATTTTAGCTTAATAACATTAATTTTTTGAATTCGTATTTCAAATTGATATCTGAACTAAAACATATTAAAATTGTGAAAAAAAACGTCTTTCTAAAATGAGTTTAACACATATAAAATGAATGCCGTTGAGTTAAGGAAAGTATATCCATTATTTTTTAAGTTTGAGCATCAAAATATACCAAAATTTAAATAATAAGAATTTTAATTAATTTCAAGAGACTAGAAATATATTTAATCTTTTAATTTTTTTTCTTTAACCTTTTATCATGGCACACTATCGTAAATATAAATAATGAAAGAGATCTACAATGCATAAAAGATGAAGATAAACTAATAAGTATTTACTAACTTGTCAAATTGAACTACTAAAACAATGTCAAAAAAGAAAATAAAGAATAAGTATATGAGAAGTCATGAAAAAAAAAATAGAAATCAAAGTTAATTAGTAAAAGAAAAAAAACGATTAAATGTATTTTTCTTAAACAAAATTACAATTTATCTTAAAAATTTGTTTACTAATTAAATATCATTTTTAGTATCCATAAAAATTGACAGTTACTTATAATATTTTTTTATTGAGTTTTCAAGGATAATTTTATAATTAATTTAATAAATATATATTAATAATAATATTTTCAATCTTCTTTTAACTACTTCTACAAAATTAAATAAGCCATACTTTGTTTTATAAGAAATATTTGGTGAAATTAATTGCCACATTAATTAGAAAAAATATAAAAAATGTATTTATATGTTTTTTAATATAAATCATACATTTTAGATAAGAATATCATTTTAGGTAATTATAATTTTATTTATTTTTATTAAATTTTGAATCGCAATAAGCAACACTTGACATATATTTGTATTACTAATTTACACGTTATTTATATTTTTTTATTAAGAAATAACTCTTTATCAAAATAAGTTTGTTTTCTATATCAGTTTAATTAAGTATAATTACGGATGGCAAAAAAACTCGTGCCTGCAGGTATCTGCGGATTAAACCCGTTGTGAATAGTTGATACCCTCGGGTAATAGGTATTCGCGGGTAGCGAGTTTTTTAATACCTCTTGTTATCGGGTTGGGTTCGGGTATTGCATTATCCGTACTTGCGGGTATCCGTTACTCGCTTAAAAGTTGAAATTACATCTTTATCCTTAGTTTAAATTAGGTTTTATGAATGTGTTCTATTTCTTTCCTCATACTCCATCCACGTGTGTGTCGTGTCGTGCCTCTTCTCTTTGCAGCTCCATGCGTGAACCGTGCCTCTTTGGAGCTCCAAAGAAGATATTCAAAATCTTTCTCTCGACCAGGGATGCACAGTGTAATGTACTTCTAAATCTCTTCTGTTACCTCTTTTCGGTAGGGTTTTGGGTTTGGGGATGAGATCGATTTCTGTGTTTTGGTTTATTTGGGAGTTTAGGTTACTTTGTGTTTGGGCGGGTTCGTAATGCCATTTCATGTTGCAGTTGTAAAGCTAGAAGAAGCAGAGAATCAGTTTGGGGTTTCATAGAGAAAAAAATTGATGTTTTGTTTGATGCTGACCTCCTAGCATCCAAGGAAGCACAAGAGGAGATTTTTATGATTTTTGTTTGATTTTGTTGTTGCTGATTACTTAACCTCAGGTACGTCCTCTTGCAGTTCATAATCTAGATTTATCATTTAGAGAAAAGTAAATGTCTTTGAACTTAGCTAGAAGCCTCGAAAAGTAAATGCTTTGAACTGATATCTCGAAGATTGATATTAGAACTAGGATTCAATAATCATTCTCATTACAGAAAATCTCGTAAAATTTTTGGGACATGACATTCGTCTTGCTCCTTTCCTGGATTACTGTTATGCTGATAAAAGAGCAAGATTGATGATTCATTAGAATCAAAGTGATCATAACACGGTCACTAACAACATGGTTTTTTTGGTCCCTTCTAATATTCCTTTTGTTTCAACCCCAAAGTCATGAAAAATTTTCAACTAGATGTGAGGGAATAATAGAAGAGTTGTGGAAAGAATCTGATAAATCCTAAAATTACACAATTCTATCAGAGTTGAAAAGAAGCACATTAAACTAAAGGAGCATGAGCATAAACTTCAACCAGCATGTCATCCTCACTACCAGACATGGCAAACAGCTCTGCATCCTTCTCTTCCTCACTGGAAAAGTCTCTCATTTCAAGCTTGGCATGAGTTGCAATGTATATCATTTTCTGAGCCCTCTCCAAGGCAGCTCTTAACTGTTTATTAGTTGAAAATTTCCTCATAAAAGACCAATTACTCTTAAACCCACATGAAGTTGCATGCTGAAAAATAAGCCTCACCGCAATCTTCCCTAAGGATTTAAACTTACTCAAACATGTTTCCCACACAAGTCTACTACTCAGTGGATTTGCAACTTTCATCTTCCCAGCCACTGTGTTTCATCTGTTTCCATCAACACAACATTAAGTGGACAACTGTCTTAATAACAGCTCTACATCTGTTTCCATTCACTGTGCATATAAAGCCACTTGTATATTTTCACATTTTAATACACATAGAACATACAATTTTACATTTCCTCTCTTTCTCTGCTACATCAAAACTTCTATCTTCTTCTCTATTTTATCTTTTGAAAATATCTCAGCAAATCTAAACACATTGTGTATTAAAAATGTCTCGTGACTCCCTTTTATTTTCCCATACAAAGAACTATTAAAGCAAACGTTTCACAGTATTCTAGAGTTCTTTTGTTTTTTTATGACATTGATTTGACCTTTCTATAGGTATTGTCTTAGATCCCAGGTACAAAATTGATTTGTTGGATTATTTTTTCCCTCAAATATATGGCAATGAATCTGATTGTGAAATTGAAAAGGTGAAGATTCTTTTCAAGGACTTGGTAAGAGAGTATGAAATGTACATGAAAGGTAAGAAGTCAGTTTCTCCATGTCAAAATCCAAACATAAATGTAGGCCAAATTGTTGATGGAAGAAAAGATGCTTGGAGGAGAGATTTTGCAAAACATTAGATTGCAAAGAAAAATGAACCATCAAATTATAAGTTAGAACTTGATTATTACTTGGAGGAATCGACACTACCGGATTCAGATGAAAAATTTGACATTTTAATTTGGTGGAAGACTAATGGATTAAAATATCCAATCTTACAAGTGATTGCAAGAGATTTTCTAGCCATTCCTATCTCAATAGTTGCTTTTGAGTCTTTTTTTAGCACTGGTGGTCGATTTCTTACTCCACATCGGAGTAGATTTGACCTAGACACTTTAGAGGCATTGATGTGTGTTCAAGATTGGCTATGGAGTAACATACAAGATAATTAAATGAACAATTCAAATTACATATTTATATTTATTCAAATGATTGACTATGACAAATGAATTATTTTTCTTTTTCAGGTTCTTCAAAATTGAAAGTGAATAATATGAAGCTTAATACAATACTAGGGGAGATAATTGATGATAATGTTAGTAGTTTTCTTTATAATATTTTAATCTAATTTTATTAATAGTGTCACTTTGTCATTGATTGATGATTTTATTTGTATTTATTTGTTTCAGGAATTAAGTGGTCAAAATGAAGATGTAGAAGAACAAACATAAATCTTGTAGTGTTATTTTTAGAACAATTATTTGAATTTAAGTTTTAATTTGTACTAATTTGATTTAATTTGTATTAATTTGAATCTAAGTTTTAACTTTCATTTACTTATCTATTGATTTTACTTGCTATATGTTTTAAATATTATTTGCATTTTTTTTGCAATTTAATTTGGATTTTTTCATTTAATTCTCATTATAAAATATTTTTTTTTAAATATTCACGGGTTGAAAATGGGTATCCAACGAATACCTACGAGTTGAAAAAAATCCGCAAATTTTTTAAGGGGAGTATCCAGCAGGTAGCGGGACAGATAGCGAATAAAATTTTATCCAACAAATCGAGTTGTGGATAAACACTATCCGTACTCGACCCGACCCTTTATCATTAGATATAATGGATGTTTGAGAAGCGGAGCATTAAGAATTTAATCTATTATTTCTAGCGGGAAATCAATGTTTTTTAGTTTACATATAAATAATCATATTCCGTCTGCATCATGATTATTTATATGAATAGTAATAGAAAGTGGAATAGTTTTTGTACAAATAAAAAGCAATTTTATATTATGCTAAAATATTTATTTATAATTTTTATTCAAAAATTAAATAATAAAAACCTTTTTTTATACATGGATTAAATCAATACAGCCCACGGAAACGGACTTCTCAGGACCCAAATTAATACCGAATAGAGTAAAAAATAAAATATTGGCCACTGTAAGGCCCGCTACATCGGTCGAAAGAGACCTCAATTTCTTTCAATGTAAAATTTAATGTGGAATTTTTATTATAAAATATTTATTTTATTTCCTAAAGGAAATATTTATTTAGTATTAAATATCTAACCATCAAATTGATTATTACATTTTAAAGGCTTTCATTGATTTTTTTTTTATTAATAAGTAGTTTTTTAAAATCTTAAAAAGAGATGACATTCGTATTTATATTTATGTATGTATATTTATGAGTTTCTTTTTTTATGTTTTTGATCGAAAAAATTATTGTGAGGATAAGTTAATTAATTTATTTTTTCTTCTTAAAAATTAATATAAATGATTTAATATTTTATTTTTATGTATTTATTTAAATTATTTTTATAATAGATAATTTATTATATTTTTGAAATATAAATTTTATCATGAATTTAATGTTAATTTTATATTTTATATTTTATATTTTATTGTATTTTTTTAA